>NW_026779536.1:0-93758 GCF_030144855.1 Hypanus sabinus | reverse complement strand
GCTGAAGTTCCCCTGTGTGGAGAATGTAATGTTACTGAAAGTAACTTCTGGAGAATAGGTAGCACACTCATCAAATTGGTTGCAGACAAATCTAAATCATATGGTTAGTGTGATATCAATGTTTAGATCATGTCAGCACGTAGTAGTTATCAGCAAAATTGAACTGTAAACTCCATTGAGTTGAATGCATTACTTTATATTCAATTCATTCTGTGGTAAGGTTGTGAACATAACTACTCTGGGTGGTTTGGAACTGTACAGATAATGCATGTAGAGTTCTCAGTGCCATGGAATACTCCAATGCAAGCTGAATTCACTAACCTACCTGGTACCATTTACAGTGGAACAGCCATTGACTTGGTTTACTTCTGCAAAGGCTAAAGTTCCACTGTGCAGTGAAGGTAATGTTACTGAAAGTAACTTCTGGACCATAGGTAGCACACTCATAAAATTGGTTGCAGACAACTCTAAATCATATGGTTAGTGCGCTAACAATGTTTAGATCATGTTAGCACATAGTAGGTATCAGCAAAATTGAACTGTACACTCCTTTGAGTTGAATGCATTACTTTCTATTCAATCCATTCTGTGGTAAGGTTGTGTACATAACTACTCTGGGTGGTTTGGAACTGTATAGCTTTTGCATGTAGAGTGCTCAGTGCCATTGAATACTCCAATGCACGTAGAATTCACTAACCTACCTGGTACCATTTACAGTGGAACAGCCATTGACTTGGTTTACTTCTGCAAACGCTAAAGTTCCACTGTGTAGAGAATGTAATGTTACTGAAAGTAACTTCTGGAGAATAGGTAGCACACTCATAAAATTGGTTGCAGACAACTCTAAATCATATGGATACTGTGATATCAATGTTTAGATCATGTCAGCACATAGTAGTTATCAGCAAAATTGAACTGTACACTCCATTCAGTTGAATGCATTATTTTCTATTCAATTCATTCTGTGGTAAGGTTGTGTACATAACTACTCTGGGTGGTTTGGAACTGTATAGATTTTGCATGTAGAGTGCTCAGTGCCATGGAATACTCCAATGCAAGGTGAATTCACTAACATACCTGGTACCATTTACAGTGGAACAGCCATTGACCTGGTTTACTTCTGCAAAGGCTAAAGTTCCCCTGTGTGGAGAATGTAATGTTACTGAAAGTAACTTCTGGAGAATAGGTAGCACACTCATCAAATTGGTTGCAGACAAATCTAAATCATATGGTTAGTGTGATAACAATGTTTAGATCATGTCAGCACGTAGTAGTTATCAGCAAAATTGAACTGTAAACTCCATTGAGTTGAATGCATTATTTTCTATTCAATTCATTCTGTGGTAAGGTTGTGAACATAACTACTCTGGGTGGTTTGGAACTGTACAGATAATGCATGTAGAGTTCTCAGTGCCATGGAATACTCCAATGCAAGCTGAATTCACTAACCTACCTGGTACCATTTACAGTGGAACAGCCATTGAACTGGTTTACTTCTGCAAAGGCTAAAGTTCCACTGTGTAGAGAATGTAATGTTACTGAAAGTAACTTCTGGAGAATAGGTAGCACACTCATAAAATTGGTTGCAGACAAATCTAAATCATATGGCTAGTGTGATAGCAATGTTTAGATCATGTCAGCACATAGTAGTTATCAGCAAAATTGAACTGTACACTCCATTGAGTTGAATGCATTACTTTCTATTCAATTCATTCTGTGGTAAGGTTGTGAACATAACTACTCTGGGTGGTTTGGAACTGTACAGATAATGCATGTAGAGTTCTCAGTGCCATGGAATACTCCAATGCAAGCTGAATTCACTAACCTACCTGGTACCATTTACAGTGGAACAGCCATTGACTTGGTTTACTTCTGCAAAGGCTAAAGTTCCACTGTGCAGTGAAGGTAATGTTACTGAAAGTAACTTCTGGACCATAGGTAGCACACTCATAAAATTGGTTGCAGACAACTCTAAATCATATGGTTAGTGCGGTAACAATGTTTAGATTATGTTAGCACATAGTAGGTATCAGCAAAATTGAACTGTACACTCCTTTGAGTTGAATGCATTACTTTGTATTCAATGCATTCTGTGGTAAGTTGTGTACATAACTACACTGGGTGGTTTGGAACTGTATACATATTGCATGTAGAGTGCTCCGTGCCATGGAATACTCCAATGCAATCTGAATTCAGTAACCTACCTGGTACCATTTACAGTGGAACAGCCTTTGACTCGGTTTACTTCTGCAAAGGCTAAAGTTCCACTGTGTAGAGAATGTAATGTTACTGAAAGTAACTTCTGGAGAAAAGGTAGCACACTCATAAAATTGGTTGCAGAGAACTCTAAATCATATGGTTAGTGCGCTAACAATGTTTAGATTATGTTAGCACATAGTAGGTATCAGCAAAATTGAACTGTACACTCCTTTGAGTTGAATGCATTACTTTCTATTCAATGCATTCTGTGGTAAGGTTGTGTACATAACTACTCTGGGTGGTTTGGAACTGTATAGATTTTGCATGTAGAGTGCTCAGGGCCATGGAATACTCCAATGCAAGCTGAATTCAGTAACCTACTTGGTACCATTTACAGTGGAACAGCCATTGACTTGGTTTTCTTCTGCAAAGGCTAAAGTTCCACTGTGTAGAGAATGTAATGTTACTGAAAGTAACTTCTGGAGAAAAGGTAGCACACTCATAAAATTGGTTGCAGACAACTCTAAATCATATTGTTAGTGTGATAACAATGCTTAGATCATGTCAGCACATAGTAGTTATCAGCAAAATTGAACTGTACACTCCATTGAGTTGAATGCATTACTTTCTATTCAATTCATTCTGTGGTAAGGTTGTGTACATAACTACTCTGGGTGGATTGGAACTGTACAGATATTCCCTGTAGAGTGCTCAGTGCCATGGAATACTCCAATGCAAGCTGAATTCAATAACCTACTTGGTACCATTTACAGTGGAACAGCCATTGACTTGGTTTACTTCTGCAAAGGCTAAAGTTCCACTGTGCAGTGAAGGTAATGTTACTGAAAGTAACTTCTGGACCATAGGTAGCACACTCATAAAATTGGTTGCAGACAACTCTAAATCATATGGTTAGTGCGCTAACAATGTTTACATCATGTTAGCACATAGTAGGTATCAGCAAAATTGTACTGTACACTCCTTTGAGTTGAATGCATTACTTTCTATTCAATGCATTCTGTGGTAAGGTTGTGTACATAACTACTCTGGGTGGTTTGGAACTGTATATCATTTGCATGTAGAGTGCTCAGTGCCATTGAATACTCCAATGCAAGTAGAATACACTAACCTACCTGGTACCATTTACAGTGGAACAGCCATTGACTTGGTTTACTTCTGCAAATGCTAAAGTTCCACTGTGTGGAGAATGAAATGTTACTGAAACTAACTTCTGGAGAATAGGTAGCACACTCATCAAATTGGTTGCAGACAAATCTAAATCATATGGTTAGTGTGATAACAATGTTTAGATCATGTCAGCACGTAGTAGTTATCAGCAAAATTGAACTGTAAACTCCATTGAGTTGAATGCATTACTTTCTATTCAATTCATTCTGTTGTAAGGTTGTGAACATAACTACTCTGGGTGGTTTGGAACTGTACAGATAATGCATGTAGAGTTCTCAGTGCCATGGAATACTCCAATGCAAGCTGAATTCACTAACCTACCTGGTACCATTTACAGTGGAACAGCCATTGACTTGGTTTACTTCTGCAAAGGCTAAAGTTCCACTGTGCAGTGTAGGTAATGTTACTGAAAGTAACTTCTGGACCATAGGTAGCACACTCATAAAATTGGTTGCAGACAACTCTAAATCATATGGTTAGTGCGCTAACAATGTTTAGATTATGTTAGCACATAGTAGGTATCAGCAAAATTGAACTGTATACTCCTTTGAGTTGAATGCATTACTTTCTATTCAATGCATTCTGTGGTAAGGTTGTGTACATAACTACTCTGGGTGGTTTGGAACTGTATAGATTTTGCATGTAGAGTGCTCAGGGCCATGGAATACTCCAATGCAAGCTGAATTCAGTAACCTACTTGGTACCATTTACAGTGGAACAGCCATTGACTTGGTTTTCTTCTGCAAAGGCTAAAGTTCCACTGTGTAGAGAATGTAATGTTACTGAAAGTAACTTCTGGAGAAAAGGTAGCACACTCATAAAATTGGTTGCAGACAACTTTAAATCATATGGTTAGTGTGATAACAATGTTTAGATCATGTCAGCACATAGTTGTTATCAGCAAAATTGAACTGTACACTCCATTGAGTTGAATGCATTACTTTCTATTCAATTCATTCTGTGGTAATGTTGTGTACATAACTACTCTGGGTGGATTGGAACTGTACAGATATTGCCTGTAGAGTGCTCAGTGCCATGGAATACTCCAATGCAAGCTGAATTCAATAACCTACTTGGTTCCATTTACAGTGGAACAGCCATTGACTTGGTTTACTTCTGCAAAGGCTAAAGTTCCACTGTGCAGTGAAGGTAATGTTACTGAAAGTAACTTCTGGACCATAGGTAGCACACTCATAAAATTGGTTGCAGACAACTCTAAATCATATGGTTAGTGCGCTAACAATGTTTACATCATGTTAGCACATAGTAGGTATCAGCAAAATTGAACTGTACACTCCTTTGAGTTGAATGCATTACTTTCTATTCAATGCATTCTGTGGTAAGGTTGTGTACATAACTACTCTGGGTGGTTTGGAACTGTATATCTTTTGCATGTAGAGTGCTCAGTGCCATTGAATACTCCAATGCAAGTAGAATTCACTAACCTACCTGGTACCATTTACAGTGGAACAGCCATTGACTTGGTTTACTTCTGCAAAGGCTAAAGTTCCACTGTGTGGAGAATGTAATGTTACTGAAACTAACTTCTGGAGAATAGGTAGCACACTCATCAAATTGGTTGCAGACAAATCTAAATCATATGGTTAGTGTGATAACAATGTTTAGATCATGTCAGCACGTAGTAGTTATCAGCAAAATTGAACTGTAAACTCCATTGAGTTGAATGCATTACTTTCTATTCAATTCATTCTGTGGTAAGGTTGTGAACATAACTACTCTGGGTGGTTTGGAACTGTACAGACAATGCATGTAGAGTGCTCAGTGCCAAGGAATACTCCAAAGCAAGGTGAATTCACTAACCTACCTGGTACCATTTACAGTGGAACAGCCATTCACTTGGTTTACTTCTGCAAACGCTAAAGTTCCACTGTGTAGAGAATGCAATGTTACTGAAAGTAACTTCTGGAGAATAGGTAGCACACTCATAAAATTAGTTGCAGTCAACTCTAAATCATATGGATAGTGTGATAACAATGTTTAGATCATGTCAGCACATAGTAGTTATCAGCAAAATTGAACAGTACACTCCATTCAGTTGAATGCATTACTTTCTATTCAATTCATTCTGTGGTAAGGTTGTGTACATAACTACTCTCGGTGGTTTGGAACTGTACAGATATTGCATGTAGAGTGCTCAGTGCCATGGAATACTCCAATGCAAGCTGAATTCAGTAACCTACTTGGTACCATTTACAGTGGAACAGCCATTGACTTGGTTTTCTTCTGCAAAGGCTAAAGTTCCACTGTGTACAGAAGGTAATGTTACTGAAACTTCTGCTGCATAGGTAGCACACTCATCAAATTGGTTGCAGACAACTCTAAATCATTTGGATAGTGTGCTAACAATGTTTAGATCATGTCAGCACATAGTAGTTATCAGCAAAATTGAACTGTACACTCCATTCAGTTGAATGCATTACTTTCTATTCAATTCATTCTGTGGTAAGGTTGTGTACATAACTACTCGTGGTGGTTTGGAACTGTATAGATTTTGCATGTAGATTGCTCAGTGCCATGGAATACTCCAATGCAAGGTGAATTCACCAACATACCTGGTACCATTTACAGTGGAACAGCCATTGAACTGGTTTACTTCTGCAAAGGCTATAGTTCCACTGTGTAGAGAATGTAATGTTACTGAAAGTAACTTCTGGAGAATAGGTAGCACACTCATAAAATTGGTTGCAGACACATCTACATCATATGGCTAGTGAGATAACCATGTTTAGATCATGTCAGCACATAGTAGTTATCAGCAAAATTGAACTGTACACTCCATTGAGTTGAATGCATTACTTTGTATTCAATGCATTCTGTGGTAAGTTGTGTACATAACTACTCTGGGTGGTTTGGAACTGTATAGATATTGCATGTAGAGTGCTCAGTGCCATGGAATACTCCAATGCAATCTGAATTCAGTAACCTACCTGGTACCATTTACAGTGGAACAGCCTTTGACTCGGTTTACTTCTGCAAAGGCTAAAGTTCCACTGTGTAGAGAATGTAAAGTTACTGAAAGTAACTTCTGGAGAAAAGGTAGCACACTCATAAAATTGGTTGCAGACAACTCTAAATCATATGGTTAGTGTGATAACAATGATTAGATCATGTCAGCACGTAGTAGTTATCAGCAAAATTGAACAGTAAACTCCATTGAGTTGAATGCATTACTTTCTATTCAATTCATTCTGTGGTAAGGTTGTGAACATAACTACTCTGGGTGGTTTGGAACTGTACAGACAATGCATGTAGAGTGCTCAGTGCCAAGGAATACTCCAAGGCAATGTGAATTCACTAACCTACCTGGTACCATTTACAGTGGAACAGCCATTCACTTGGTTTACTTCTGCAAACGCTAAAGTTCCACTGTGTAGAGAATGTAATGTTACTGAAAGTAACTTCTGGAGAATAGGTAGCACACTCATAAAATTAGTTGCGGTCAACTCTAAATCATATGGATAGTGTGATAACAATGTTTAGATCATGTCAGCACATAGTATTTATCAGCAAAATTGAACAGTACACTCCATTCAGTTGAATGCATTACTTTCTATTCAATTCATTCTGTGGTAAGGTTGTGTACATAACTACTCTGGGTGGTTTGGAACTGTATAGATTTTGCATGTAGATTGCTCAGTGCCATGGAATACTCCAATGCAAGCTGAATTCACTAACATACCTGGTACCATTTACAGTGGAACAGCCATGGAACTGGTTTACTTCTGCAAAGGCTAAAGTTCCACTGTGTAGAGAATGTAATGTTACTGAAAGTAACTTCTGGAGAATAGGTAGCACACTCATCAAATTGGTTGCAGACAAATCTAAATCATATGGTTAGTGTGATAACAATGTTTAGATCATGTCAGCACGTAATAGTTATCAGCAAAATTGAACTGTAAACTCCATTGAGTTGAATGCATTACTTTCTATTCAATTCATTCTGTGGTAAGGTTGTGAACATAACTACTCTGGGTGGTTTGGAACTGTACAGACAATGCATGTAGAGTGCTCAGTGCCAAGGAATACTCCAAAGCAAGGTGAATTCACTAACCTACCTGGTACCATTTACAGTGGAACAGCCATTGACTTGGTTTACTTCTGCAACGGCTAAAGTTCCACTGTGTAGAGAATGTAATGTTACTGAAAGTAACTTCTGGAGAAAAGGTAGCACACTCACAAAATTGGTTGCAGACAACTCTAAATCATATGGCTAGTGTGCTAACAATGTTTAAATCATGTCAGCACATAGTAGTTATCAGCAAAATTGAACTGTACACTCCATTCAGTTGAATGCATTACTTTCTATTCAATTCATTCAGTGGTAAAGTTGTGTACATAACTACTCTGGGTGGTTTGGAACTGTACAGATGTTGCATGTAGAGTGCTCAGTGCCATGGAATACTCCAATGCAAGCTGAATTCAGTAACCTACTTGGTACCATTTACAGTGGAACAGCCATTGACTTGGTTTTCTTCTGCAAAGGCTAAAGTTCCACTGTGTAGAGAAGGTAATGTTACTGAAACTTCTGCTGCATAGGTAGCACACTCATAAAATTGGTTGCAGACAACTTGAAATCATTTGGATAGTGTGCTAACAATGTTTAGATCATGTCAGCACATAGTAGTTATCAGCAAAATTGAACTGTACACTCCATTGAGTTGAATGCATTACTTTCTATTCAATTCATTCTGTGGTAAGGTTGTGTACATAACTGCTCGGGGTGGTTTGAAACTGTATAGATTTTGCATGTAGATTGCTCAGTGCCATGGAATACTCCAATGCAAGGTGAATTCACCAACATACCTGGTACCATTTACAGTGGAACAGCCATTGAACTGGTTTACTTCTGCAAAGGCTATAGTTCCACTGTGTAGAGAATGTAATGTTACTGAAAGTAACTTCTGGAGAATAGGTAGCACACTCATAAAATTGGTTGCAGACACATCTACATCATATGGCTACTGTGATAACCATGTTTAGATCATGTCAGCACATAGTAGTTATCAGCAAAATTGAACTGTACACTCCATTGAGTTGAATGCATTGCTTTCATTCTGTGGTAAGGTTGTGAACATAACTACTCTGGGTGGTTTGGAACTGTACAGATATTGCATGTAGAGTGCTCAGTGCCATGGAATACTCCAATGCAAGCTGAATTCAGTAACCTACTTGGTCCCATTTACAGTGGAACAGCCATTGACTAGGTTTCCTTCTGTAAAGGCTAAAGTTCCACTGTGTAGAGCAGGTAATGTTACTGAAACTTCTGCTGCATAGGTAGCACACTCATAAAATTGGTTGCAGACAACTCTAAATCATTTGGATAGTGTGCTAACAATGTTTAGATCATGTCAGCACATAGTAGTTATCAGCAAAATTGAACAGTACACTCCATTCAGTTGAATGCATTACTTTCTATTCAATTCATTCTGTGGTAAAGTTGTGTACATAACTACTCTGGGTGGTTTGGAACTGTACAGATGTTGCATGTAGAGTGCTCAGTGCCATGGAATACTCCAATGCAAGCTGAATTCAGTAACCTACTTGGTACCATTTACAGTGGAACAGCCATTGACTTGGTTTTCTTCTGCAAAGGCTAAAGTTCCACTGTGTAGAGAAGGTAATGTTACTGAAAGTAACTTCTGCTGCATAGGTAGCACACTCATAAAATTGGTTGCAGACAACTCTAAATCATATGGATAGTGTGATAACAATGTTTAGATCATGTCAGCACATAGTAGTTATCAGCAAAATTGAACTGTACACTCCATTCAGTTGAATGCATTACTTTCTATTCAATTCATTCTGTGGTAAGGTTGTGTACATAACTACTCTGGGTGGTTTGGAACTGTACAGATAATGCATGCAGAGTTCTCAGTGCCATGGAATACTCCAATGCAAGCTGAATTCACTAACCTACCTGGTACCATTTACAGTGGAACAGCCTTTGACTCGGTTTACTTCTGCAAAGGCTAAAGTTCCACTGTGTAGAGAATGTAATGTTACTGAAAGTAACTTCTGGAGAAAAGGTAGCACACTCATAAAATTGGTAGCAGACAACTCTAAATCATATGGTTAGTGTGATAACAATGTTTAGATCATGTCAGCACATAGTAGTTATCAGCAAAATTGAACTGTACACTCCATTGAGTTGAATGCATTACTTTCTATTCAATTCATTCTGTGGTAAGGTTGTGTACATAACTACTCTGGGTGGTTTGGAACTGTACAGATATTGCATGTAGAGTGCTCAGTGCCATGGAATACTCCAATGCAAGCTGAATTCAGTAACCTACTTGGTACCATTTACAGTGGAACAGCCATTGACTTGGTTTACTTCTGCAAAGGCTAAAGTTCCACTGTGCAGTGAAGGTAATGTTACTGAAAGTAACTTCTGGACCATAGGTAGCACACTCATAAAATTGTTTGCAGACAACTCTAAATCATATGGTTAGTGCGCTAGCAATGTTTAGATCATGTTAGCACATAGTAGGTATCAGCAAAATTGAACTGTACACTCCTTTGAGTTGAATGCATTACTTTCTATTCAATGCATTCTGTGGTAAGGTTGTGTACATAACTACTCTGGGTGGTTTGGAACTGTATAGCTTTTGCATGTAGAGTGCTCAGTGCCATTGAATACTCCAATGCAATCTGAATTCACTAACCTACCTGGTACCATTTACAGTGGAACAGCCATTGACTTGGTTTACTTCTGCAAAGGCTAAAGTTCCACTGTGCAGTGAAGGTAATGTTACTGAAAGTAACTTCTGGACCATAGGTAGCACACTCATAACATTGGTTGCAGACAACTCTAAATCATATGGTTAGTGCGCTAACAATGTTTAGATCATGTTAGCACATAGTAGGTATCAGCAAAATTGAACTGTACACTCCTTTGAGTTGAATGCATTACTTTCTATTCAATGCATTCTGTGGTAAGGTTGTGTACATAACTACTCTGGGTGGTTTGGAACTGTATAGATTTTGCATGTAGAGTGCTCAGTGCCATGGAATACTCCAATGCAAGCTGAATTCAGTAACCTACTTGGTACCATTTACAGTGGAACAGCCATTGACTTGGTTTTCTTCTGCAAAGGCTAAAGTTCCACTGTGTAGAGAAGGTAATGTTACTGAAAGTAACTTCTGCTGCATAGGTAGCACACTCATAAAATTGGTTGCAGACAACTCTAAATCATATGGTTAGTGCGCTAACAATGTTTAGATCATGTTAGCACATAGTAGGTATCAGCAAAATTGAACTGTACACTCCTTTGAGTTGAATGCATTACTTTCTATTCAATGCATTCTGTGGTAAGGTTGTTTACATAACTACTCTGGGTGGATTGGAACTGTATAGCTTTTGCATGTAGAGTGCTCAGTGCCATGGAATACTCCAATGCAAGCTGAATTCAGTAACCTACTTGGTACCATTTACAGTGGAACAGCCATTGACTTGGTTTACTTCTGCAAAGGGTAAAGTTCCACTGTGTAGAGAATGTAATGTTACTGAAAGTAACTTCTGGAGAATAGGTAGCACACTCATAAAATTGGTTGCAGACAACTCTAAATCATATGGATTGTGTGATAACAATGTTTAGGTCATGTCAGCACATAGTAGTTATCAGCAAAATTGAACTGTACACTCCATTCAGTTGAATGCATTACTTTCTGTTCAATTCATTCTGTGGTAAGGTTGTGTACATAACTACTCTGGGTGGTTTGGAACTGTACAGATAATGCATGTAGAGTTCTCAGTGCCATGGAATACTCCAATGCAAGCTGAATTCACTAACCTACCTTGTACCATTTACAGTGGAACAGCCTTTGACTCGGTTTACTTCTGCAAAGGCTAAAGTTCCACTGTGTAGAGAATGTAATGTTACTGAAAGTAACTTCTGGAGAAAAGGTAGCACACTCATAAAATTGGTTGCAGAGAACTCTAAATCATATGGTTAGTGTGATAACAATGTTTAGATCATGTCAGCACATAGTAGTTATCAGCAAAATTGAACTGTACACTCCATTGAGTTGAATGGATTACTTTCTATTCAAATCATTCTGTGGTAAGGTTGTGTACATAACTACTCTGGGTGGTTTGGAACTGTAGAGATATTGCATGTAGAGTTCTCAGTGCCATGGAATACTCCAATGCAAGCTGAATTCAGTAACCTACTTGGTACCATTTACAGTGGAACAGCCATTGACTTGGTTTACTTCTGCAAAGGCTAAAGTTCCACTGTGCAGTGAAGGTAATGCTACAGAAAGTAACTTCTTTACCATAGGTAGCACACTCATAAAATTGTTTGCAGACAACTCTAAATCATATGGTTAGTGTGATAACAATGTTTAGATCATGTCAGCACGGAGTAGTTACCAGCAAAATTGAACTGTACACTCCATTGAGTTGAATGCATTACTTTCTATTCAATTCATTCTGTGATAATGTTGTGAACATAACTACTCTGGGTGGTTTGGAACTGTACAGATAATGCATGTAGAGTTCTCAGTGCCATGGAATACTCCAATGCAAGCTGAATTCACTAACCTACCTGGTACCATTTACAGTGGAACAGCCTTTGACTCGGTTTACTTCTGCAAAGGCTAAAGTTCCACTGTGTAGAGAATGTAACGTTACTGAAAGTAACTTCTGGAGAAAAGGTAGCACACTCATAAAATTGGTTGCAGACAACTCTAAATCATATGGTTAGTGTGATAACAATGTTTAGATCATGTCAGCACATAGTAGTTATCAGCAAAATTGAACTGTACACTCCATTCAGTTGAATGCATTACTTTCTATTCAATTCATTCTGTGGTAAGGTTGTGTACATAACAACTCTGGGTGGTTTGGAACTGTACAGATATTGCATTTAGAGTGCTCAGTGCCATGGAATACTCCAATGCAAGCTGAATTCAGTAACCTACTTGGTACCATTTACAGTGGAACAGCCATTGACTTGGTTTACTTCTGCAAAGGCTAAAGTTCCACTGTGTAGAGAAGGTAATGTTATTGAAAGTAACTTCTGCTGCATAGGTAGCACACTCATAAAATTGGTTGCAGACAAATCTAAATCATATGGTTAGTCTGATAACAATGTTTAGATCATGTCAGCACGTAGTAGTTATCAGCAAAATTGAACGGTAAACTCCATTGAGTTGAATGCATTACTTTCCATTCAATTCATTCTGTGCTAAGTTTGTGAACATAACTACTTTGGGTGGTTTGGAACTGTACAGATAATGCATGTAGAGTTCTCAGTGCAATGGAATACTCCAATGCAATCTGAATTCACTAACCTACCTGGTACCATTTACAGTGGAACAGCCATTGACTTGGTTTACTTCTGCAAAGGCTAAAGTTCCACTGTGCAGTGAAGGTAATGTTACTGAAAGTAACTTCTGGACCATAGGTAGCACACTCATAACATTGGTTGCAGACAACTATTCAATGCATTCTGTGGTAAGGTTGTGTACATAACTACTCTGGGTGGTTTGGAACTGTATAGATTTTGCATGTAGAGTGCTCAGTGCCATGGAATACTCCAATGCAAGCTGAATTCAGTAACCTACTTGGTACCATTTACAGTGGAACAGCCATTGACGTGGTTTTCTTCTGCAAAGGCTAAAGTTCCACTGTGTAGAGAAGGTAATGTTACTGAAAGTAACTTCTGCTGCATAGGTAGCACACTCATAAAATTGGTTGCAGACAACTCTAAATCATATGGTTAGTGCGCTAACAATGTTTAGATCATGTTAGCACATAGTAGTTATCAGCAAAATTGAACTGTACACTCCATTCAGTTGAATGCATTACTTTCTGTTCAATTCATTCTGTGGTAAGGTTGTGTACATAACTACTCTGTGTGGTTTGGAACTGTACAGATAATGCATGTAGAGTTCTCAGTGCCATGGAATACCCCAATGCAAGCTGAATTCACTAACCTACCTTGTACCATTTACAGTGGAACAGCCTTTGACTCGGTTTACTTCTGCAAAGGCTAAAGTTCCACTGTGTAGAGAATGTAATGTTACTGAAAGTAACTTCTGGAGAAAAGGTAGCACACTCATAAAATTGGTTGCAGAGAACTCTAAATCATATGGTTAGTGTGATAACAATGTTTAGATCATGTCAGCACATAGTAGTTATCAGCAAAATTGAACTGTACACTCCATTGAGTTGAATGGATTACTTTCTATTCAAATCATTCTGTGGTAAGGTTGTGTACATAACTACTCTGGGTGTTTTGGAACTGTACAGATATTGCATGTAGAGTGCTCAGTGCCATGGAATACTCCAATGCAAGCTGAATTCAGTAACCTACTTGGTACCATTTACAGTGGAACAGCCATTGACTTGGTTTACTTCTGCAAAGGCTAAAGTTCCACTGTGCAGTGAAGGTAATGCTACTGAAAGTAACTTCTGGACCATAGGTAGCACACTCATAAAATTGTTTGCAGACAACTCTAAATCATATGGTTAGTGTGATAACAATGTTTAGATCATGTCAGCACGGAGTAGTTACCAGCAAAATTGAACTGTACACTCCATTGAGTTGAATGCGTTACTTTCTATTCAATTCATTCTGTGGTAATTTTGTGAACATAACTACTCTGGGAGGTTTGGCACTGTACAGATAATGCATGTAGAGTTCTCAGTGCCATGGAATACTCCAATGCAAGCTGAATTCACTAACCTACCTGGTACCATTTACAGTGGAACAACCTTTGACTCGGTTTACTTCTGCAAAGGCTAAAGTTCCACTGTGTAGAGAATGTAATGTTACTGAAAGTAACTTCTGTAGAAAAGGTAGAACACTCATAAAATTGGTTGCAGACAACTCTAAATCATATGGTTACTGTGATAACAATGTTTAGATCATGTCAGCACATAGTAGTTATCAGCAAAATTGAACTGTACACTCCATTGAGTTGAATGCATTACTTTCTATTCAATACATTCTGTGGTAAGGTTGTGTACATAACTACTCTGGGTGGTTTGGAACTGTACAGATATTGCATGTAGAGTGCTCAGTGCCATGGAATACTCCAATGCAAGCTGAATTCAGTAACCTACTTGGTACCATTTACAGTGGAACAGCCATTGACTTGGTTTACTTCTGCAAAGGCTAAAGTTCCACTGTGCAGTGAAGGTAATGTTACTGAAAGTAACTTCTGGACCATAGGTAGCACACTCATAAAATTGTTTGCAGACAACTCTAAATCATATGGTTAGTGCGCTAGCAATGTTTAGATCATGTTAGCACATAGTAGGTATCAGCAAAATTGAACTGTACACTCCTTTCAGTTGAATGCATTACTTTCTATTCAATGCATTCTGTGGTAAGGTTGTGTACATAACTACTCTGGGTGGTTTGGAACTGTATAGCTTTTGCATGTAGAGTGCTCAGTGCCATTGAATACTCCAATGCAAGTAGAATTCACTAACCTACCTGGTACCATTTACAGTGGAACAGCCATTGACTTGGTTTACTTCTGCAAAGGCTAAAGTTCCACTGTGTAGAGAATGTAATGTTACTGAAAGTAACTTCTGGAGAATAGGTAGCACACTCATAAAATTGGTTGCAGACAACTCTAAATCTATGGATAGTGTGCTAACAATGTTTAGATCATGTCAGCACATAGTAGTTATCAGCAAAATTGAACTGTACACTCCATTCAGTTGAATGCATTACTTTCTATTCAATTCATTCTGTGGTAAGGTTGTGTACATAACTACTCTGGGTGGTTTGGAACTGTATAGATTTTGCATGTAGAGTGCTCAGTGCCATGGAATACTCCAATGCAAGGTGAATTCACTAACATACCTGGTACCATTTACAGTGGAACAGCCATTGACCTGGTTTACTTCTGCAAAGGCTAAAGTTCCACTGTGTGGAGAATGTAATGTTACTGAAAGTAACTTCTGGAGAATAGGTAGCACACTCATCAAATTGGTTGCAGACAAATCTAAATCATATGGTTAGTGTGATAACAATGTTTAGATCATGTCAGCACGTAGTAGTTATCAGCAAAATTGAACGGTAAACTCCATTGAGTTGAATGCATTACTTTCCATTCAATTCATTCTGTGCTAAGTTTGTGAACATAACTACTCTGGGTGGTTTGGAACTGTACAGATAATGCATGTAGAGTTCTCAGTGCAATGGAATACTCCAATGCAATCTGAATTCACTAACCTACCTGGTACCATTTACAGTGGAACAGCCATTGACTTGGTTTACTTCTGCAAAGGCTAAAGTTCCACTGTGCAGTGAAGGTAATGTTACTGAAAGTAACTTCTGGACCATAGGTAGCACACTCATAACATTGGTTGCAGACAACTATTCAATGCATTCTGTGGTAAGGTTGTGTACATAACTACTCTGGGTGGTTTGGAACTGTATAGATTTTGCATGTAGAGTGCTCAGTGCCATGGAATACTCCAATGCAAGCTGAATTCAGTAACCTACTTGGTACCATTTACAGTGGAACAGCCATTGACTTGGTTTTCTTCTGCAAAGGCTAAAGTTCCACTGTGTAGAGAAGGTAATGTTACTGAAAGTAACTTCTGCTGCATAGGTAGCACACTCATAAAATTGGTTGCAGACAACTCTAAATCATATGGATTGTGTGATAACAATGTTTAGATCATGTCAGCACATAGTAGTTATCAGCAAAATTGAACTGTACACTCCTTTCAGTTGAATGCATTACTTTCTGTTCAATTCATTCTGTGGTAAGGTTGTGTACATAACTACTCTGGGTGGTTTGGAACTGTACAGATAATGCATGTAGAGTTCTCAGTGCCATGGAATACTCCAATGCAAGCTGAATTCACTAACCTACCTTGTACCATTTACAGTGGAACAGCCTTTGACTCGGTTTACTTCTGCAAAGGCTAAAGTTCCACTGTGTAGTGAATGTAATGTTACTGAAAGTAACTTCTGGAGAAAAGGTAGCACACTCATAAAATTGGTTGCAGAGAACTCTAAATCATATGGTTAGTGTGATAACAATGTTTAGATCATGTCAGCACATAGTAGTTATCAGCAAAATTGAACTGTACACTCCATTGAGTTGAATGGATTACTTTCTATTCAAATCATTCTGTGGTAAGGTTGTGTACATTACTACTCTGGGTGGTTTGGAACTGTACAGATATTGCATGTAGAGTGCTCGGTGCCATGGAATACTCCAATGCAAGCTGAATTCAGTAACCTACTTGGTACCATTTACAGTGGAACAGCCATTGACTTGGTTTACTTCTGCAAAGGCTAAAGTTCCACTGTGCAGTGAAGGTAATGCTACTGAAAGTAACTTCTGGACCATAGGTAGCACACTCATAAAATTGTTTGCAGACAACTCTAAATCATATGGTTAGTGTGATAACAATGTTTAGATCATGTCAGCACGGAGTAGTTATCAGCAAAATTGAACTGTACACTCCATTGAGTTGAATGCATTACTTTCTATTCAATTCATTCTGTGATAATGTTGTGAACATAACTACTCTGGGTGGTTTGGAACTGTACAGATAATGCATGTAGAGTTCTCAGTGCCATGGAATACTCCAATGCAAGCTGAATTCACTAACCTACCTGGTACCATTTACAGTGGAACAGCCTTTGACTCGGTTTACTTCTGCAAAGGCTAAAGTTCCACTGTGCAGTGAAGGTAATGCTACTGAAAGTAACTTCTGGACCATAGGTAGCACACTCATAAAATTGTTTGCAGACAACTCTAAATCATATGGTTAGTGTGATAACAATGTTTAGATCATGTCAGCACATAGTAGTTATCAGCAAAATTGAACTGTACACTCCATTCAGTTGAATGCATTACTTTCTGTTCAATTCATTCTGTGGTAAGGTTGTGTACATAACTACTCTGGGTGGTTTGGAACTGTACAGATAATGCATGTAGAGTTCTCAGTGCCATGGAATACTCCAATGCAAGCTGAATTCACTAACCTACCTTGTACCATTTTCAGTGGAACAGCAATTGACTTGGTTTACTTCTGCAAAGGCTAAAGTTCCACTGTGTAGAGAATGTAATGTTACTGAAAGTAACTTCTGGAGAAAAGGTAGCACACTCATAAAATTGGTTGCAGAGAACTCTAAATCATATGGTTAGTGTGATAACAATGTTTAGATCATGTCAGCACATAGTAGATATCAGCAAAATTGAACTGTACACTCCATTGAGTTGAATGGATTACTTTCTATTCAAATCATGCTGTGGTAAGGTTGTGTACATAACTACTCTGGGTGGTTTGGAACTGTACAGATATTGCATGTAGAGAGCTCAGTGCCATGGAATACTCCAATGCAAGCTGAATTCAGTAACCTACTTGGTACCATTTACAGTGGAACAGCCATTGACTTGGTTTACTTCTGCAAAGGCTAAAGTTCCACTGTGCAGTGAAGGTAATGCTACTGAAAGTAACTTCTGGACCATAGGTAGCACACACATAAAATTGTTTGCAGACAACTCTAAATCATATGGTTAGTGTGATAACAATGTTTAGATCATGTCAGCACATAGTTGTTATCAGCAAAATTGAACTGTACACTCCATTCAGTTGAATGCATTACTTTCTGTTCAATTCATTCTGTGGTAAGGTTGTGTACATAACTACTCTGGGTGGTTTGGAACTGTACAGATAATGCATGTAGAGTTCTCAGTGCCATGGAATACTCCAATGCCAGCTGAATTCACTAACCTACCTTGTACCATTTACAGTGGAACAGCCTTTGACTCGGTTTACTTCTGCAAAGGCTAAAGTTCCACTGTGTAGAGAATGTAATGTTACTGAAAGTAACTTCTGGAGAAAAGGTAGCACACTCATAAAATTAGTTGCAGAGAACTCTAAATCATATGGTTAGTGTGATAACAATGTTTAGATCATGTCAGTACATAGTAGTTATCAGCAAAATTGAACTGTACACTCCATTGAGTTGAATGGATTACTTTCTATTCAAATCATTCTGTGGTAAGGTTGTGTACATAACTACTCTGGGTCTTTTGGAACTGTACAGATATTGCATGTAGAGTGCTCAGTGCCATGGAATACTCCAATGCAAGCTGAATTCAGTAACCTACTTGGTACCATTTACAGTGGAACAGCCATTGACTTGGTTTACTTCTGCAAAGGCTAAAGTTCCACTGTGTAGAGAAGGTAATGTTATTGAAAGTAACTTCTGCTGCATAGGTAGCACACTCATAAAATTGGTTGCAGACAACTCTAAATCATATGGTTAGTCTGATAACAATGTTTAGATCATGTCAGCACGGAGTAGTTATCAGCAAAATTGAACTGTACACTCCATTGAGTTGAATGCGTTACTTTCTATTCAATTCATTCTGTGGTAATGTTGTGAACATAACTACTCTGGGTGGTTTGGCACTGTACAGATAATGCATGTAGAGTTCTCAGTGCCATGGAATACTCCAATGCAAGCTGAATTCACTAACCTGCCTGGTACCATTTACAGTGGAACAGCCTTTGACTCGGTTTACTTCTGCAAAGGCTAAAGTTCCACTGTGTACAGAATGTAATGTTACTGAAAGTAACTTCTGTAGAAAAGGTAGAACACTCATAAAATTGGTTGCAGACAACTCTAAATCATATGGTTACTGTGATAACAATGTTTAGATCATGTCAGCACATAGTAGTTATCAGCAAAATTGAACTGTACACTCCATTGAGTTGAATGCATTACTTTCTATTCAATACATTCTGTGGTAAGGTTGTGTACATAAATACTCTGGGTGGTTTGGAACTGTACATATATTGCATGTAGAGTGCTCAGTGCCATGGAATACCCCAATGCAAGCTGAATTCAGTAACCTACTTGGTACCATTTACAGTGGAACAGCCATTGACTTGGTTTACTTCTGCAAAGGCTAAAGTTCCACTGTGCAGTGAAGGTAATGTTACTGAAAGTAACTTCTGGACCATAGGTAGCACACTCATAAAATTGTTTGCAGACAACTCTAAATCATATGGTTAGTGCGCTAACAATGTTTAGATCATGTTAGCACATAGTAGGTATCAGCAAAATTGAACTGTACACTCCTTTGAGTTGAATGCATTACTTTCTATTCAATGCATTCTGTGGTAAGGTTGTGTACATAACTACTCTGGGTGGTTTGGAACTGTATAGCTTTTGCATGTAGAGTGCTCAGTTTCATTGAATACTCCAATGCAAGTAGAATTCACTAACCTACCTGGTACCATTTACAGTGGAACAGCCATTGACTTGGTTTACTTCTGCAAAGGCTAAAGTTCCACTGTGTAGAGAATGTAATGTTACTGAAAGTAACTTCTGGGGAATAGGTAGCACACTCATAAAATTGGTTGCAGACAACTCTAAATCATATGGATAGTGTGATAACAATGTTTAGATCATGTCAGCATGTATTAGTTATCAGCAAAATTGAACGGTAAACTCCATTGAGTTGAATGCATTACTTTCTATTCAATTCATTCTGTGGTAAGTTTGTGAACATAACTACTCTGGGTGGTTTGGAAATGTACAGATAATGCATGTAGAGTTCTCAGTGCCATGGAATACTCCAATGCAAGCTGAATTCACTAACCTACCTGGTACCATTTACAGTGGGACAGCCATTGACTTGGTTTACTTCTGCAAAGGCTAAAGTTCCACTGTGCAGTGAAGGTAATGTTACTGAAAGTAACTTCTGGACCATAGGTAGCACACTCATAAAATTGGTTGCAGACAACTCTAAATCATATGGTTAGTGCGCTAACAATGTTTAGATCATGTTAGCACATAGTAGGTATCAGCAAAATTGAACTGTACACTCCTTTGAGTTGAATGCATTACTTTCTATTCAATGCATTCTGTGGTAAGGTTGTGTACATAACTACACTGGGTGGTTTGGAACTGTATAGATTTTGCATATAGAGTGCTCAGTGCCATGGAATACTCCAATGCAAGCTGAATTCAGTAGCCTACTTGGTACCATTTACAGTGGAACAGCCATTGACATGGTTTTCTTCTGCAAAGTCTAAAGTTCCACTGTGTAGAGAAGGTAATGTTACTGAAAGTAACTTCTGCTGCATAGGTAGCACACTCATAAAATTGGTTGCAGACAACTCTAAATCATATGGTTACTGTGATAACAATGTTTAGATCATGTCAGCACATAGTAGTTATCAGCAAAATTGAACTGTACACTCCATTGAGTTGAATGCATTACTTTCTATTCAATACATTCTGTGGTAAGGTTGTGTACATAACTACTCTGGGTGGTTTGGAACTGTACAGATATTGCATGTAGAGTGCTCAGTGCCATGGAATACTCCAATGCAAGCTGAATTCAGTAACCTACTTGGTACCATTTACAGTGGAACAGCCATTGACTTGGTTTACTTCTGCAAAGGCTAAAGTTCCACTGTGCAGTGAAGGTAATGTTACTGAAAGTAACTTCTGGACCATAGGTAGCACACTCATAAAATTGTTTGCAGTCAACTCTAAATCATATGGTTAGTGCGCTAACAATGTTTAGATCATGTTAGCACATAGTAGGTATCAGCAAAATTGAACTGTACACTCCTTTGAGTTGAATGCATTACTTTCTATTCAATGCATTCTGTGGTAAGGTTGTGTACATAACTACTCTGGGTGGTTTGGAACTGTATAGCTTTTGCATGTAGAGTGCTCAGTTTCATTGAATACTCCAATGCAAGTAGAATTCACTAACCTACCTGGTACCATTTACAGTGGAACAGCCATTGACTTGGTTTACTTCTGCAAAGGCTAAAGTTCCACTGTGTAGAGAATGTAATGTTACTGAAAGTAACTTCTGGAGAATAGGTAGCACACTCATAAAATTGGTTGCAGACAACTCTAAATCATATGGATAGTGTGATAACAATGTTTAGATCATGTCAGCACATAGTAGTTATCAGCAAAATTGAACTGTACTCTCCATTCAGTTGAATGCATTACTATCTATTCAATTCATTCTGTGGTAAGGTTGTGTACATAACTACTCTGGGTGGTTTGGAACTGTATAGATTTTGCATGTAGAGTGCTCTGTGCCATGGAATACTCCAATGCAAGGTGAATTCACTAACATACCTGGTACCATTTACAGTGGAACAGCCATTGACCTGGTTTACTTCTGCAAAGGCTAAAGTTCCACTGTGTGGAGAATGTAATGTTACTGAAAGTAACTTCTGGAGAATAGGTAGCACACTCATCAAATTGGTTGCAGACAAATCTAAATCATATGGTTAGTGTGATAACAATGTTTAGATCATGCCAGCATGTATTAGTTATCAGCAAAATTGAACGGTAAACTCCATTGAGTTGAATGCATTACTTTCTATTCAATTCATTCTGTGGTAAGTTTGTGAACATAACTACTCTGGGTGGTTTGGAACTGTACAGATAATGCATGTAGAGTTCTCAGTGCCATGGAATACTCCAATGCAAGCTGAATTCACTAACCTACCTGGTACCATTTACAGTGGAACAGCCATTGACTTGGTTTACTTCTGCAAAGGCTAAAGTTCCACTGTGCAGTGAAGGTAATGTTACTGAAAGTAACTTCTGGACCATAGGTAGCACACTCATAAAATTGGTTGCAGACAACTCTAAATCATATGGTTAGTGCGCTAACAATGTTTAGATCATGTTAGCACATAGTAGGTATCAGCAAAATTGAACTGTACACTCCTTTGAGTTGAATGCATTACTTTCTATTCAATGCATTCTGTGGTAAGGTTGTGTACATAACTACTCTGGGTGGTTTGGAACTGTATAGATTTTGCATATAGAGTGCTCAGTGCCATGGAATACTCCAATGCAAGCTGAATTCAGTAGCCTACTTGGTACCATTTACAGTGGAACAGCCATTGACTTGGTTTTCTTCTGCAAAGGCTAAAGTTCCACTGTGTAGAGAAGGTAATGTTACTGAAAGTAACTTCTGCTGCATAGGTAGCACACTCATAAAATTGGTTGCAGACAACTCTAAATCATATGGTTAGTGTGATAACAATGTTTAGATCATGTCAGCACGGAGTAGTTATCAGCAAAATTGAACTGTACACTCCATTGAGTTGAATGCATTACTTTCTATTCAATTCATTCTGTGGTAATGCTGTGAACATAACTACTCTGGGTGGTTTGGAACTGTACAGATAATGCATGTAGAGTTCTCAGTGCCATGGAATACTCCAATGCAAGCTGAATTCACTAACCTACCTGGTACCATTTACAGTGGAACAGCCATTGACTTGGTTTACTTCTGCAAAGGCTAAAGTTCCACTGTGCAGTGAAGGTAATGTTACTGAAAGTAACTTCTGGACCATAGGTAGCACACTCATAAAATTGGTTGCAGACAACTCTAAATCATATGGTTAGTGCGCTAACAATGTTTACATCATGTTAGCACATAGTAGGTATGAGCAAAATTGAACTGTACACTCCTTTGAGTTGAATGCATTACTTTCTATTCAATGCATTCTGTGGTAAGGTTGTGTACATAACTACTCTGGGTGGTTTGGAACTGTATAGATTTTGCATATAGAGTGCTCAGTGCCATGGAATACTCCAATGCAAGCTGAATTCAGTAACCTACTTGGTACCATTTACAGTGGAACAGCCATTGACTTGGTTTTCTTCTGCAAAGGCTAAAGTTCCACTGTGTAGAGAAGGTAATGTTACTGAAAGTAACTTCTGCTGCATAGGTAGCACACTCATAAAATTGGTTGCAGACAACTCTAAATCATATGGTTAGTGTGATAACAATGTTTAGATCATGTCAGCACGGAGTAGTTATCAGCAAAATTGAACTGTACACTCCATTGAGTTGAATGCATTACTTTCTATTCAATTCATTCTGTGGTAATGTTGTGAACATAACTACTCTGGGTGGTTTGGAACTGTACAGATAATGCATGTAGAGTTCTCAGTGCCATGGAATACTCCAATGCAAGCTGAATTCACTAACCTACCTGGTACCATTTACAGTGGAACAGCCATTGACTTGGTTTACTTCTGCAAAGGCTAAAGTTCCACTGTGTAGAGAATGTAATGTTACTGAAAGTAACTTCTGGAGAATAGGTAGCACACTCATAAAATTGGTTGCAGACAACTCTAAATCATATGGATAGTGTGATAACAATGTTTAGATCATGTCAGCACATAGTAGTTATCAGCAAAATTGAACGGTAAACTCCATTGAGTTGAATGCATTACTTTCTATTCAATTCATTCTGTGGTAAGTTTGTGAACATAACTACTCTGGGTGGTTTGGAACTGTACAGATAATGCATGTAGAGTTCTCAGTGCCATGGAATACTCCAATGCAAGCTGAATTCACTAACCTACCTGATACCATTTACAGTGGAACAGCCATTGACTTGGTTTACTTCTGCAAAGGCTAAAGTTCCACTGTGCAGTGAAGGTAATGTTACTGAAAGTAACTTCTGGACCATAGGTAGCACACTCATAAAATTGGTTGCAGACAACTCTAAATCATATGGTTAGTGCGCTAACAATGTTTAGATCATGTTAGCACATAGTAGGTATCAGCAAAATTGAACTGTACACTCCTTTGAGTTGAATGCATTACTTTCTATTCAATGCATTCTGTGGTAAGGTTGTGTACATAACTACTCTGGGTGGTTTGGAACTGTACAGATAATGCATGTAGAGTTCTCAGTGCCATGGAATACTCCAAAGCAAGCTGAATTCACTAACCTACCTGGTACCATTTACAGTGGAACAGCCTTTGACTCGGTTTACTTCTGCTAAGGCTAAAGTTCCACTGTGTAGAGAATGTAATGTTACTGAAAGTAACTTCTGGAGAAAAGGTAGCACACTCATAAAATTGGTTGCAGACAACTCTAAATCATATGGTTAGTGTGCTAACAATGTTTAGATCATGTCAGCACATAGTAGTTATCAGCAAAATTGAACTGTACACTCCATTGAGTTGAATGCATTACTTTCTATTCAATTCATTCTGTGGTAAGGTTGTGTACATAACTACTCTGGGTGGTTTGGAACTGTACAGATATTGCATGTAGAGTGCTCAGTGCCATGGAATACTCCATTGCAAGCTGAATTCAGTAACCTACTTGGTACTATTTACAGTGGAAC
This sequence comes from Hypanus sabinus, assembly GCF_030144855.1. Lineage (NCBI taxonomy): Eukaryota > Metazoa > Chordata > Chondrichthyes > Myliobatiformes > Dasyatidae > Hypanus > Hypanus sabinus. The sequence continues at coordinate 69,210 of NW_026779536.1, read as the reverse complement.
AGCCATTGACTTGGTTTACTTCTGCAAAGGCTAAAGTTCCACTGTGCAGTGAAGGTAATGTTACTGAAAGTAACTTCTGGACCATAGGTAGCACACTCATAAAATTGTTTGCAGACAACTCTAAATCATATGGTTAGTGCGCTAACAATGTTTAGATCATGTTAGCACATAGTAGGTATCAGCAAAATTGAACTGTACACTCCTTTGAGTTGAATGCATTACTTTCTATTCAATGCATTCTGTGGTAAGGTTGTGTACATAACTACTCTGGGTGGTTTGGAACTGTATAGCTTTTGCATGTAGAGTGCTCAGTGCCATGGAATACTCCAATGCAAGCTGAATTCAGTAACCTACTTGGTACCATTTACAGTGGAACAGCCATTGACTTGGTTTACTTCTGCAAAGGCTAAAGTTCCACTGTGTAGAGAATGTAATGTTACTGAAAGTAACTTCTGGAGAATAGGTAGCACACTCATAAAATTGGTTGCAGACAACTCTAAATCATATGGTTAGTGTGATAACAATGTTTAGATCATGTCAGCACGGAGTAGTTATCAGCAAAATTGAACTGTACACTCCATTGAGTTGAATGCATTACTTTCTATTCAATTCATTCTGTGGTAATGTTGTGAACATAACTACTCTGGGTGGTTTGGAACTGTACAGATAATGCATGTAGAGTTCTCAGTGCCATGGAATACTCCAATGCAAGCTGAATTCACTAACCTACCTGGTACCATTTACAGTGGAACAGCCTTTGACTCGGTTTACTTCTGCTAAGGCTAAAGTTCCACTGTGTAGAGAATGTAATGTTACTGAAAGTAACTTCTGGAGAAAAGGTAGCACACTCATAAAATTGGTTGCAGACAACTCTAAATCATATGGATAGTGTGCTAACAATGTTTACATCATGTCAGCACATAGTAGTTATCAGCAAAATTGAACTGTACACTCCATTGATTTGAATGCATTACTTTGTATTCAATGCATTCTGTGGTAAGTTGCGTACATAACTACTCTGGGTGGTTTGGAACTGTACAGATAATGCAAGCAGAGTGCTCAGTGCCATGGAATACTCCAATGCAAGCTGAATTCACTAACCTATTTGGTACCATTTACTGTGGAACAGCCATTGACTTAGTTTACTTCTGCAAAGGCTAAAGTTCCACTGTGCAGTGAAGGTAATGTTACTGAAAGTAACTTCTGGACCATAGGTAGCACACTCATAAAATTGGTTGCAGACAACTCTAAATCATATGGTTAGTGCGCTAACAATGTTTAGATCATGTTAGCACATAGTAGGTATCAGCAAAATTGAACTATACACTCCTTTGAGTGCAATGCATTACTTTCTATTCAATGCATTCTGTGGTAAGGTTAAGTACATAACTACTCTGGGTGGTTTGGAACTGTATAGATTTTGCATGTAGAGTGCTCAGTGCCATGGAATACTCCAATAGAAGTAGAATTCAATAACCTACCTGGTACCATTTACAGTGGAACAGCCATTGACTTGGTTTACTTCTGCAAAGGCAAAACTTCCAATGTGTAGAGAATGTAATGTTACTGAAAGTAACTTCTGGAGAATAGGTAGCACACTCATAAAATTGGTTGCAGTCAACTCTAAATCATATGGATAGTGTGCTAACAATGTTTAGATCATGTCAGCACATAGTAGTTATCCGCAAAATTGAACTGTACACACCATTGAGTTGAATGCATTACTTTCTATTCAATTCATTCTGTGGTAAGGTTGTGTACATAACTACTCTGGGTGGTTTGGAACTGTACAGATAATGCATGTGGAGTTCTCAGTGCCATGGAATACTCCAATGCAAGCTGAATTCACTAACCTACCTGGTACCATTTACAGTGGAACAGCCATTGACTTGGTTTTCTTCTGCAAAGGCTAAAGTTCCACTGTGTAGAGAAGGTAATGTTACTGAAAGTAACTTCTGCTGCATAGGTAGCACACTCATAAAATTGGTTGCAGACAACTCTAAATCATATGGATAGTGTGCTAACAATGTTTTGATCATGTCAGCACATAGTAGTTATCAGCAAAATTGAACTGTACACTCCATTCAGTTGAATGCATTACTATCTATTCAATTCATTCTGTGGTAAGGTTGTGTACATAACTACTCTGGGTGGTTTGGAACTGTATAGATTTTGCATGTAGATTGCTCAGTGCCATGGAACACTCCAATGCAAGCTGAATTCACTAACATACCTGGTACCATTTACAGTGGAACAGCGATTGAACTGGTTTACTTCTGCAAAGTCTAAAGTTCCACTGTGTAGAGAATGTAATGTTACTGAAAGTAACTTCTGGAGAATAGGTAGCACACTCATAAAATTGGTTGTAGACAAATCTAAATCATATGGTTAGTGTGATAACAATGTTTAGATCATGTCAGCACATAGTAGTTATCAGCAAAATTGAACTGTACACTCCATTGAGTTGAATGCATTACTTTCTATTCAATTCATTCTGTGGTAAGGTTGTGAATATAACTACTCTGGGTGGTTTGGAACTGTACAGATAATGCATGTAGAGTGCTCATTGCCATGGAATACTCCAATGCAAGCTGTATTCAGTAACCTACTTGGTACCATTTACAGTGGAACAGCCATTGACTTGGTTTACTTCTGCAAAGGCTAAAGTTCCACTGTGCAGTGAAGGTAATGTTACTGAAAGTAACTTCTGGACCATAGGTAGCACACTCATAAAATTGTTTGCAGACAACTCTAAATCATATGCTTAGTGCGCTAACAATGGCTAGATCATGTTAGCACATAGTAGGTATCAGCAAAATTGAACTGTACACTCCATTGTGTTGAATGCATTACTTTCTATTCAATGCATTCTGTGGTAAGGTTGTGTACATAACAACTCTGGGTGGTTTGGAACTGTATAGATTTTGCATGTAGAGTGCTCAGTGCCATGGAATACTCCAATGCAAGCTGAATTCAGTAACCTACTTGGTACCATTTACAGTGGAACAGCCATTGACTTGGTTTTCTTCTGCAAAGGCTAAAGTTCCACTGTGTAGAGAAGGTAATGTTACTGAAAGTAACTTCTGCTGCATAGGTAGCACACTCATAAAATTGGTTGCAGACAACTCTAAATCATATGGTTAGTGCGCTAACAATGTTTAGATCATGTTAGCACATAGTAGGTATCAGCAAAATTGAACTGTACACTCCTTTGAGTTGAATGCATTACTTTCTATTCAATGCATTCTGTGGTAAGGTTGTGTACATAACTACTCTGGGTGGTTTGGAACTGTACAGATAATGCATGTAGAGTTCTCAGTGCCATGGAATACTCCAAAGCAAGCTGAATTCACTAACCTACCTGGTACCATTTACAGTGGAACAGCCTTTGACTCGGTTTACTTCTGCTAAGGCTAAAGTTCCACTGTGTAGAGAATGTAATGTTACTGAAAGTAACTTCTGGAGAAAAGGTAGCACACTCATAAAATTGGTTGCAGACAACTCTAAATCATATGGTTAGTGTGCTAACAATGTTTAGATCATGTCAGCACATAGTAGTTATCAGCAAAATTGAACTGTACACTCCATTGAGTTGAATGCATTACTTTCTATTCAATTCATTCTGTGGTAAGGTTGTGTACATAACTACTCTGGGTGGTTTGGAACTGTACAGATATTGCATGTAGAGTGCTCAGTGCCATGGAATACTCCATTGCAAGCTGAATTCAGTAACCTACTTGGTACTATTTACAGTGGAACAGCCATTGACTTGGTTTACTTCTGCAAAGGCTAAAGTTCCACTGTGCAGTGAAGGTAATGTTACTGAAAGTAACTTCTGGACCATAGGTAGCACACTCATAAAATTGTTTGCAGACAACTCTAAATCATATGGTTAGTGCGCTAACAATGTTTAGATCATGTTAGCACATAGTAGGTATCAGCAAAATTGAACTGTACACTCCTTTGAGTTGAATGCATTACTTTCTATTCAATGCATTCTGTGGTAAGGTTGTGTACATAACTACTCTGGGTGGTTTGGAACTGTATAGCTTTTGCATGTAGAGTGCTCAGTGCCATGGAATACTCCAATGCAAGCTGAATTCAGTAACCTACTTGGTACCATTTACAGTGGAACAGCCATTGACTTGGTTTACTTCTGCAAAGGCTAAAGTTCCACTGTGTAGAGAATGTAATGTTACTGAAAGTAACTTCTGGAGAATAGGTAGCACACTCATAAAATTGGTTGCAGACAACTCTAAATCATATGGTTAGTGTGATAACAATGTTTAGATCATGTCAGCACATAGTAGTTATCAGCAAAATTGAACTGTACACTCCGTTGAGTTGAATGCATTACTTTCTATTCAATGCATTCTGTGGTAAGGTTGTGTACATAACTACTCTGGGTGGTTTGGAACTGTATAGCTTTTGCATGTAGAGTGCTCAGTGCCATTGAATACTCCAATGCAAGTAGAATTCACTAACCTACCTGGTACCATTCACAGTGGAACAGCCATTGACTTGGTTTACTTCTGCAAAGGCTAAAGTTCCACTGTGTAGAGAATGTAATGTTACTGAAAGTAACTTCTGGAGAATAGGTAGCACACTCATAAAATTGGTTGCAGTCAACTCTAAATCATATGGATAGTGTGCTAACAATGTTTAGATCATGTCAGCACATAGTAGTTATCCGCAAAATTGAACTGTACACTCCATTGAGTTGAATGCATTACTTTCTATTCAATTCATTCTGTGGTAAGGTTGTGTACATAACTACTCTGGGTGGTTTGGAACTGTACAGATAATGCATGTGGAGTTCTCAGTGCCATGGAATACTCCAATGCAAGCTGAATTCACTAACCTACCTGGTACCATTTACAGTGGAACAGCCATTGACTTGGTTTTCTTCTGCAAAGGCTAAAGTTCCACTGTGTAGAGAAGGTAATGTTGCTGAAAGTAACTTCTGCTGCATAGGTAGCACACTCATAAAATTGGTTGCAGACAACTCTAAATCATATGGATAGTGTGCTAACAATGTTTTGATCATGTCAGCACATAGTAGTTATCAGCAAAATTGAACTGTACACTCCATTCAGTTGAATGCATTACTATCTATTCAATTCATTCTGTGGTAAGGTTGTGTACATAACTACTCTGGGTGGTTTGGAACTGTATAGATTTTGCATGTAGATTGCTCAGTGCCATGGAACACTCCAATGCAAGCTGAATTCACTAACATACCTGGTACCATTTACAGTGGAACAGCGATTGAACTGGTTTACTTCTGCAAAGTCTAAAGTTCCACTGTGTAGAGAATGTAATGTTACTGAAAGTAACTTCTGGAGAATAGGTAGCACACTCATAAAATTGGTTGTAGACAAATCTAAATCATATGGTTAGTGTGATAACAATGTTTAGATCATGTCAGCACATAGTAGTTATCAGCAAAATTGAACTGTACACTCCATTGAGTTGAATGCATTACTTTCTATTCAATTCATTCTGTGGTAAGGTTGTGAATATAACTACTCTGGGTGGTTTGGAACTGTACAGATAATGCATGTAGAGTGCTCATTGCCATGGAATACTCCAATGCAAGCTGTATTCAGTAACCTACTTGGTACCATTTACAGTGGAACAGCCATTGACTTCGTTTACTTCTGCAAAGGCTAAAGTTCCACTGTGCAGTGAAGGTAATGTTACTGAAAGTAACTTCTGGACCATAGGTAGCACACTCATAAAATTGTTTGCAGACAACTCTAAATCATATGCTTAGTGCGCTAACAATGTTTAGATCATGTTAGCACAAAGTAGGTATCAGCAAAATTGAACTGTACACTCCATTGAGTTGAATGCATTACTTTCTATTCAATGCATTCTGTGGTAAGGTTGTGTACATAACAACTCTGGGTGGTTTGGAACTGTATAGATTTTGCATGTAGAGTGCTCAGTGCCATGGAATACTCCAATGCAAGCTGAATTCAGTAACCTACTTGGTACCATTTACAGTGGAACAGCCATTGACTTGGTTTTCTTCTGCAAAGGCTAAAGTTCCACTGTGTAGAGAAGGTAATGTTACTGAAAGTAACTTCTGCTGCATAGGTAGCACACTCATAAAATTGGTTGCAGACAACTCTAAATCATATGGTTAGTGCGCTAACAATGTTTAGATCATGTTAGCACATAGTAGGTATCAGCAAAATTGAACTGTACACTCCTTTGAGTTGAATGCATTACTTTCTATTCAATGCATTCTGTGGTAAGGTTGTGTACATAACTACTCTGGGTGGTTTGGAACTGTACAGATAATGCATGTAGAGTTCTCAGTGCCTTGGAATACTCCAATGCAAGCTGAATCCACTAACCTACCTGGTACCATTTACAGTGGAACAGACTTTGACTCGGTTTACTTCTGCTAAGGCTAAAATTCCACTGTGTAGAGAATGTAATGTTACTGAAAGTAACTTCTGGAGAAAAGGTAGCACACTCATAAAATTGGTTGCAGACAACTCTAAATCATATGGTTAGTGTGCTAACAATGTTTAGATCATGTCAGCACATAGTAGTTATCAGCAAAATTGAACTGTACACTCCTTTGAGTTGAATGCATTACTTTCTATTCAATGCATTCTGTGGTAAGGTTGTGTACATAACTACTCTGGGTGGTTTGGAACTGTACAGATAATGCATGTAGAGTTCTCAGTGCCATGGAATACTCCAATGCAAGCTGAATTCACTAACCTACCTGGTACCATTTACAGTGGAACAGCCTTTGACTCGGTTTACTTCTGCTAAGGCTAAAGTTCCACTGTGTAGAGAATGTAATGTTACTGAAAGTAACTTCTGGAGAAAAGGTAGCACACTCATAAAATTGGTTGCAGACAACTCTAAATCATATGGTTAGTGTGCTAACAATGTTTAGATCATGTCAGCACATAGTAGTTATCAGCAAAATTGAACTGTACACTCCATTGAGTTGAATGCATTACTTTCTATTCAATTCATTCTGTGGTAAGGTTGTGTACATAACTACTCTGGGTGGTTTGGAACTGTACAGATATTGCATGTAGAGTGCTCAGTGCCATGGAATACTCCATTGCAAGCTGAATTCAGTAACCTACTTGGTACTATTTACAGTGGAACAGCCATTGACTTGGTTTACTTCTGCAAAGGCTAAAGTTCCACTGTGCAGTGAAGGTAATGTTACTGAAAGTAACTTCTGGACCATAGATAGCACACTCATAAAATTGTTTGCAGACAACTCTAAATCATATGGTTAGTGCGCTAACAATGTTTAGATCATGTTAGCACATAGTAGGTATCAGCAAAATTGAACTGTACACTCCTTTGAGTTGAATGCATTACTTTCTATTCAATGCATTCTGTGGTAAGGTTGTGTACATAACTACTCTGGGTGGTTTGGAACTGTATAGCTTTTGCATGTAGAGTGCTCAGTGCCATGGAATACTCCAATGCAAGCTGAATTCAGTAACCTACTTGGTACCATTTACAGTGGAACAGCCATTGACTTGGTTTACTTCTGCAAAGGCTAAAGTTCCACTGTGTAGAGAATGTAATGTTACTGAAAGTAACTTCTGGAGAATAGGTAGCACACTCATAAAATTGGTTGCAGACAACTCTAAATCATATGGTTAGTGTGATAACAATGTTTAGATCATGTCAGCATGGAGTAGTTATCAGCAAAATTGAACTGTACACTCCATTGAGTTGAATGCATTACTTTCTATTCAATTCATTCTGTGGTAATGTTGTGAACATAACTACTCTGGGTGGTTTGGAACTGTACAGATAATGCATGTAGAGTTCTCAGTGCCATGGAATACTCCAATGCAAGCTGAATTCACTAACCTACCTGGTACCATTTACAGTGGAACAGCCTTTGACTCGGTTTACTTCTGCTAAGGCTAAAGTTCCACTGTGTAGAGAATGTAATGTTACTGAAAGTAACTTCTGGAGAATAGGTAGCACACTCATAAAATTGGTTGCAGACAACTCTAAATCATATGGATAGTATGATAACAATGTTTAGATCATGTCAGCACATAGTAGTTATCCGCAAAATTGAACTGTACACTCCATTCAGTTGAACGCATTACTTTCTATTCAATTCATTCTGTGGTAAGGTTTTGTACATAACTACTCTGGGTGGTTTGGAACTGTACAGATAATGCATGTGGAGTTCTCAGTGCCATGGAATACTCCAATGCAAGCTGAATTCACTAACCTACCTGGTACCATTTACAGTGGAACAGCCATTGAACTGGTTTACTTCTGCAAAGTCTAAAGTTCCACTGTGTAGAGAAGGTAATGTTACTGAAAGTAACTTCTGGAGAATAGGTAGCACACTCATAAAATTGGTTGTAGACAACTCTAAATCATATGGTTAGTGTGATAACAATGTTTTGATCATGTCAGCACGGAGTAGTTATCAGCAAAATTGAACTGTACACTCCATTGAGTTGAATGCATTACTTTCTATTCAATTCATTCTGTGGTAATGTTGTGAACAAAACTACTCTGGGTGGTTTGGAACTGTACAGATAATGCATCTAGAGTTCTCAGTGCCATGGAATACTCCAATGCAAGCTGAATTCACTAACCTACCTGGTACCATTTACAGTGGAACAGCCTTTGACTCGGTTTACTTCTGCTAAGGCTAAAGTTCCACTGTGTAGAGAATGTAATGTTACTGAAAGTAACTTCTGGAGAAAAGGTAGCACACTCATAAAATTGGTTGCAGACAACTCTAAATCATGTGGTTAGTGTGATAACAATGTTTAAATCATGTCAGCACATAGTAGTTATCAGCAAAATTGAACTGTACACTCCTTTGAGTTGAATGCATTACTTTCTATTCAATGCATTCTGTGGTAAGGTTGTGTACATAACTACTCTGGGTGGTTTGGAACTGTATAGCTTTTGCATGTAGAGTGCTCAGTGCCATTGAATACTCCAATGCAAGTAGAATTCACTAACCTACCTGGTACCATTCACAGTGGAACAGCCATTGACTTGGTTTACTTCTGCAAAGGCTAAAGTTCCACTGTGTAGAGAATGTAATGTTACTGAAAGTAACTTCTGGAGAATAGGTAGCACACTCATAAAATTGGTTGCAGACAACTCTAAATCATATGGATAGTGTGATAACAATGTTTAGATCATGTCAGCACATAGTAGTTATCCGCAAAATTGAACTGTACACTCCATTCAGTTGAACGCATTACTTTCTATTCAATTCATTCTGTGGTAAGCTTTTGTACATAACTACTCTGGGTGGTTTGGAACTGTACAGATAATGCATGTGGAGTTCTCAGTGCCATGGAATACTCCAATGCAAGCTGAATTCACTAACCTACCTGGTACCATTTACAGTGGAACAGCCATTGACTTGGTTTTCTTCTGCAAAGGCTAAAGTTCCACTGTGTAGAGAAGGTAATGTTACTGAAAGTAACTTCTGCTGCATAGGTAGCACACTCATAAAATTGGTTGCAGACAACTCTAAATCATATGGATAGTGTGCTAACAATGTTTTGATCATGTCAGCACATAGTAGTTATCAGCAAAATTGAACTGTACACTCCATTCAGTTGAATGCATTACTATCTATTCAATTCATTCTGTGGTAAGGTTGTGTACATAACTACTCTGGGTGGTTTGGAACTGTATAGATTTTGCATGTAGATTGCTCAGTGCCATGGAACACTCCAATGCAAGCTGAATTCACTAACATACCTGGTACCATTTACAGTGGAACAGCCATTGAACTGGTTTACTTCTGCAAAGTCTAAAGTTCCACTGTGTAGAGAATGTAATGTTACTGAAAGTAACTTCTGGAGAATAGGTAGCACACTCATAAAATTGGTTGTAGACAAATCTAAATCATATGGTTAGTGTGATAACAATGTTTAGATCATGTCAGCACATAGTAGTTATCAGCAAAATTGAACTGTACACTCCATTGAGTTGAATGCATTACTTTCTATTCAATTCATTCTGTGGTAAGTTTGTGAACATAACTACTCTGGGTGGTTTGGAACTGTACAGATAATGCATGTAGAGTGCTCATTGCCATGGAATACTCCAATGCAAGCTGTATTCAGTAACCTACTTGGTACCATTTACAGTGGAACAGCCATTGACTTGGTTTACTTCTGCAAAGGCTAAAGTTCCACTGTGCAGTGAAGGTAATGTTACTGAAAGTAACTTCTGGACCATAGGTAGCACACTCATAAAATTGTTTGCAGACAACTCTAAATCATATGCTTAGTGGGCTAACAATGTTTAGATCATGTTAGCACATAGTAGGTATCAGCAAAATTGAACTGTACACTCCTTTGAGTTGAATGCATTACTTTCTATTCAATGCATTCTGTGGTAAGCTTGTGTACATAACTACTCTGGGTGGTTTGGAACTGTATAGATTTTGCATGTAGAGTGCTCAGTGCCATGGAATACTCCAATGCAAGCTGAATTCAGTAACCTACTTGGTACCATTTACAGTGGAACAGCCATTGACTTGGTTTTCTTCTGCAAAGGCTAAAGTTCCACTGTGTAGAGAAGGTAATGTTACTGAAAGTAACTTCTGCTGCATAGGTAGCACACTCATAAAATTGGTTGCAGACAACTCTAAATCATATGGTTAGTGCGCTAACAATGTTTAGATCATGTTAGCACATAGTAGGTATCAGCAAAATTGAACTGTACACTCCTTTGAGTTGAATGCATTACTTTCTATTCAATGCATTCTGTGGTAAGGTTGTGTACATAACTACTCTGGGTGGTTTGGAACTGTACAGATAATGCATGTAGAGTTCTCAGTGCCATGGAATACTCCAATGCAAGCTGAATTCACTAACCTACCTGGTACCATTTACAGTGGAACAGCCTTTGACTCGGTTTACTTCTGCAAAGCCTAAAGTTCCACTGTGTAGAGAATGTAATGTTACTGAAAGTAACTTCTGGAGAAAAGGTAGCACACTCATAAAATTGGTTGCAGACAACTCTAAAACATATGGTTAGTGTGATAACAATGTTTAGATCATGTCAGCACATAGTAGTTATCAGCAAAATTGAACTGTACACTCCTTTGAGTTGAATGCATTACTTTCTATTCAATTCATTCTGTGGTAAGGTTGTGTACATAACTACTCTGGGTGGTTTGGAACTGTACAGATATTGCATGTAGAGTGCTCAGTGCCATGGAATACTCCAATGCAAGCTGAATTCAGTAACCTACTTGGTACCATTTACAGTGGAACAGCAATTGACTTGGTTTACTTCTGCAAAGGCTAAAGTTCCACTGTGTAGAGAAGGTAATGTTACTGAAAGTAACTTCTGCTGCATAGGTAGCACACTCATAAAATTGGTTGCAGACAACTCTAAATCATATGGTTAGTGGGATAACAATGTTTAGATCATGTCAGCACGGAGTAGTTATCAGCAAAATTGAACTGTACACTCCATTGAGTTGAATGCATTACTTTCTATTCAATTCATTCTGTGGTAATGTTGTGAACATAACTACTCTGGGTGGTTTGGAACTGTACAGATAATGCATGTAGAGTTCTCAGTGCCAAGGAATACTCCAATGCAAGCTGAATTCACTAACCTACCTGGTACCATTTACAGTGGAACAGCCTTTGACTCGGTTTACTTCTGCTAAGGCTAAAGTTCCACTGTGTAGAGAATGTAATGTTACTGAAAGTAACTTCTGGAGAAAAGGTAGCACACTCATAAAATTGGTTGCAGACAACTCTAAATCATATGGTTAGTGTGCTAACAATGTTTAGATCATGTCAGCACATAGTAGTTATCATCAAAATTGAACTGTACACTCCATTGAGTTGAATGCATTACTTTCTATTCAATTCATTCTGTGGTAAGGTTGTGTACATAACTACTCTGGGTTGTTTGGAACTGTACAGATATTGCATGTAGAGTGCTCAGTGCCATGGAATACTCCATTGCAAGCTGAATTCAGTAACCTACTTGGTACCATTTACAGTGGAACAGCCATTGACTTGGTTTACTTCTGCAAAGGCTAAAGTTCCACTGTGCAGTGAAGGTAATGTTACTGAAAGTAACTTCTGGACCATAGGTAGCACACTCATAAAATTGTTTGCAGACAACTCTAAATCATATGGTTAGTGCGCTAACAATGTTTAGATCATGTTAGCACATAGTAGGTATCAGCAAAATTGAACTGTACACTCCTTTGAGTTGAATGCATTACTTTCTATTCAATGCATTCTGTGGTAAGGTTGTGTACATAACTACTCTGGGTGGTTTGGAACTGTATAGCTTTTGCATGTAGAGTGCTCAGTGCCATGGAATACTCCAATGCAAGGTGAATTCACAAACATACCTGGTACCATTTACAGTGGAACAGCCATTGACCTGGTTTACTTCTGCAAAGGCTAAAGTTCCACTGTGTGGATAATGTAGTGTTACTGAAAGTAACTTCTGGAGAATAGGTAGCACACTCATCAAATTGGTTGCAGACAAATCTGAATCATATGGTTAGTGTGATAACAATGTTTAGATCATGTCAGCACGTAGTACTTATCAGCAAAATTGAACTGTACACTCCTTTGAGTTGAATGCATTACTTTCTATTCAATGCATTCTGTGGTAAGGTTGTGTACATAACTACTCTGGGTGGTTTGGAACTGTACAGATAATGCATGTAGAGTTCTCAGTGCCATGGAATACTCCAATGCAAGCTGAATTCATTAACCTACCTGGTACCATTTACAGTGGAACAGCCTTTGACTCGGTTTACTTCTGCAAAGCCTAAAGTTCCACTGTGTAGAGAATGTAATGTTACTGAAAGTAACTTCTGGAGAAAAGGTAGCACACTCATAAAATTGGTTGCAGACAACTCTAAAACATATGGTTAGTGTGATAACAATGTTTAGATCATGTCAGCACATAGTAGTTATCAGCAAAATTGAACTGTACACTCCTTTGAGTTGAATGCATTACTTTCTATTCAATTCATTCTGTGGTAAGGTTGTGTACATAACTACTCTGGGTGGTTTGGAACTGTACAGATATTGCATGTAGAGTGCTCAGTGCCATGGAATACTCCAATGCAAGCTGAATTCAGTAACCTACTTGGTACCATTTACAGTGGAACAGCAATTGACTTGGTTTACTTCTGCAAAGGCTAAAGTTCCACTGTGTAGAGAAGGTAATGTTACTGAAAGTAACTTCTGCTGCATAGGTAGCACACTCATAAAATTGGTTGCAGACAACTCTAAATCATATGGTTAGTGGGATAACAATGTTTAGATCATGTCAGCACGGAGTAGTTATCAGCAAAATTGAACTGTACACTCCATTGAGTTGAATGCATTACTTTCTATTCAATTCATTCTGTGGTACTGTTGTGAACATAACTACTCTGGATGGTTTGGAACTGTACAGATAATGCATGTAGAGTTCTCAGTGCCATGGAATACTCCAATGCAAGCTGAATTCACTAACCTACCTGGTACCATTTACAGTGGAACAGCCTTTGACTCGGTTTACTTCTGCTAAGGCTAAAGTTCCACTGTGTAGAGAATGTAATGTTACTGAAAGTAACTTCTGGAGAAAAGGTAGCACACTCATAAAATTGGTTGCAGACAACTCTAAATCATATGGTTAGTGTGCAAACAATGTTTAGATCATGTCAGCAGATAGTAGTTATCAGCAAAATTGAACTGTACACTCCATTGAGTTGAATGCATTACTTTCTATTCAATTCATTCTGTGGTAAGGTTGTGTACATAACTACTCTGGGTGGTTTGGAACTGTACAGATATTGCATGTAGAGTGCTCAGTGCCATGGAATACTCCATTGCAAGCTGAATTCAGTAACCTACTTGGTACCATTTACAGTGGAACAGCCATTGACTTGGTTTACTTCTGCAAAGGCTAAAGTTCCACTGTGCAGTGAAGGTAATGTTACTGAAAGTAACTTCTGGACCATAGGTACCACACTCATAAAATTGTTTGCAGACAACTCTAAATCATATGGTTAGTGCGCTAACAATGTTTAGATCATGTTAGCACATAGTAGGTATCAGCAAAATTGAACTGTACACTCCTTTGAGTTGAATGCATTACTTTCTATTCAATGCATTCTGTGGTAAGGTTGTGTACATAACTACTCTGGGTGGTTTGGAACTGTATAGCTTTTGCATGTAGAGTGCTCAGTGCCATGGAATACTCCAATGCAAGGTGAATTCACAAACATACCTGGTACCATTTACAGTGGAACAGCCATTGCCCTGGTTTACTTCTGCAAAGGCTAAAGTTCCACTGTGTGGATAATGTAGTGTTACTGAAAGTAACTTCTGGAGAATAGGTAGCACACTCATCAAATTGGTTGCAGACAAATCTGAATCATATGGTTAGTGTGATAACAATGTTTAGATCATGTCAGCACGTAGTAGTTATCAGCAAAATTGAACTGTACATTGAGTTGAATGCATTACTTTCTATTCAATTCATTCTGTGGTAAGGTTGTGTACATAACTACTCTGGGTGGTTTGGAACTGTACAGATATTGCATGTAGAGTGCTCAGTGCCATGGAATACTCCATTGCAAGCTGAATTCAGTAACCTACTTGGTACCATTTACAGTGGAACAGCCATTGACTTGGTTTACTTCTGCAAAGGCTAAAGTTCCACTGTGCAGTGAAGGTAATGTTACTGAAAGTAACTTCTGGACCATAGGTACCACACTCATAAAATTGTTTGCAGACAACTCTAAATCATATGGTTAGTGCGCTAACAATGTTTAGATCATGTTAGCACATAGTAGGTATCAGCAAAATTGAACTGTACACTCCTTTGAGTTGAATGCATTACTTTCTATTCAATGCATTCTGTGGTAAGGTTGTGTACATAACTACTCTGGGTGGTTTGGAACTGTATAGCTTTTGCATGTAGAGTGCTCAGTGCCATGGAATACTCCAATGCAAGGTGAATTCACAAACATACCTGGTACCATTTACAGTGGAACAGCCATTGCCCTGGTTTACTTCTGCAAAGGCTAAAGTTCCACTGTGTGGATAATGTAGTGTTACTGAAAGTAACTTCTGGAGAATAGGTAGCACACTCATCAAATTGGTTGCAGACAAATCTGAATCATATGGTTAGTGTGATAACAATGTTTAGATCATGTCAGCACGTAGTAGTTATCAGCAAAATTGAACTGTACATTGAGTTGAATGCATTACTTTCTATTCAATTCATTCTGTGGTAAGGTTGTGAACATAACTACTCTGGGTGGTTTGGAACTGTACAGATAATGCATGTAGAGTTCTCAGTGCCATTGAATACTCCAATGCAAGTAGAATTCACTAACCTACCTGGTACCATTCACAGTGGAACAGCCATTGACTTGGTTTACTTCTGCAAAGGCTAAAGTTCCACTGTGTAGAGAATGTAATGTTACTGAAAGTAACTTCTGGAGAATAGGTAGCACACTCATAAAATTGGTTGCAGACAACTCTAAATCATATGGATAGTGTGATAACAATGTTTAGATCATGTCAGCACATAGTAGTTATCAGCAAAATTGAACTGTACACTCCATTCAGTTGAATGCATTACTTTCTATTCAATTCATTCTGTGGTATGGTTGTGTACATAACTACTCTGGGTGGTTTGGAACTGTATAGATTTTGCATGTAGAGTGCTCAGTGCCATGGAATACTCCAATGCAAGGTGAATTCACTAACATACCTGGTACCATTTACAGTTCAACAGCCATTGACCTGGTTTACTTCTGCAAAGGCAAAAGTTCCACTCTGTGGACAATGTAATGTTACTGAAAGTAACTTCTGGAGAAAAGGTAGCACACTCATAAAATTGGTTGCAGCCAACTCTAAATCATATGGTTAGTGTGATAACAATGTTTAGATCATGTCAGCACATAGTAGTTATCAGCAAAATTGAACTGTACACTCCTTTGAGTTGAATGCATTACTTTCTATTCAATTCATTCTGTGGTAAGGTTGTGTACATAACTACTCTTGGTGGTTTTGAACTGTACAGATATTGCATGTAGAGTGCTCAGTGCCATGGAATACTCCAATGCAAGCTGTATTCAGTAACCTACTTGGTACCATTTACAGTGGAACAGCCATTGACTTGGTTTACTTCTGCAAAGGCTAAAGTTCCACTGTGCAGTGAAGGTAATGTTACTGAAAGTAACTTCTGGACCATAGGTAGCACACTCATAAAATTGTTTGCAGACAACTCTAAATCATATGGTTAGTGCGCTAACAATGTTTAGATCATGTTAGCACATAGTAGGTATCAGCAAAATTGAACTGTACACTCCTTTGAGTTGAATGCATTACTTTCTATTCAATGCATTCTGTGGTAAGGTTGTGTACATAACTACTCTGGGTGGTTTGGAACTGTATAGATTTTGCATGTAGAGTGCTCAGTGCCATGGAATACTCCAATGCAAGCTGAATTCAGTAACCTACTTGGTACCATTTACAGTGGAACAGCCATTGACTTGGTTTTCTTCTGCAAAGGCTAAAGTTCCACTGTGTAGAGAATGTAATGTTACTGAAAGTAACTTCTGGAGAAAAGGTAGCACACTCATAAAATTGGTTGCAGACAACTCTAAATCATATGGATAGTGTGATAGCAATGTTTAGTTCATGTCAGCACATAGTAGTTATCAGCAAAATTGAACTGTACACTCCATTCAGTTGAATGCATTACTTTCTATTCAATTCATTCTGTGGTAAGGTTGTGTACATAACTACTCTGGGTGGTTTGGAACTGTACAGATAATGCATGTAGAGTTCTCAGTGCCATGGAATACTCCAATGCAAGCTGAATTCACTAACCTACCTGGTACCATTTACAGTGGAACAGCCTTTGACTCGGTTTACTTCTGCAAAGGCTAAACTTCCACTGTGTAGAGAATGTAATGTTACTGAAAGTAACTTCTGGAGAAAAGGTAGCACACTCATAAAATTGGTTGCAGACAACTCTAAAACATATGGTTAGTGTGATAACAATGTTTAGATCATGTCAGCACATAGTAGTTATCAGCAAAATTGAACTGTACACTCCATTGATTTGAATGCATTACTTTGTATTCAATGCATTCTGTGGTAAGTTGTGTACATAACTACTCTGGGTGGATTGGAACTGTATTGATTTTGCATGTAGAGTGCTCAGTGCCATGGAATACTCCAATGCAAGGTGAATTCACTAACCTACCTGGTACCATTTACAGTGGAACAGCCATTGACTTGGTTTACTTCTGCAAAGGCTAAAGTTCCACTGTGTAGAGAATGTAATGTTACTGAAAGTAACTTCTGGAGAATAGGAGGCACACTCATAAAATTGGTTGCAGGCAACTCTAAATCATATGGATAGTGTGATAACAATGTTTAGATCATGTCAGCACATAGTAGTTATCAGCAAAATTGAACTGTACACTCCATTGAGTTGAATGCATTACTTTCTATTCAATTCATTCTGTGGTGTTGTGTACATAACTACTCTGGGTGGTTTGGAACTGTACAGATATTGCATGTAGAGTGCTCAGTGCCATGGAATACTCCAATGCAAGCTGAATTCAGTAACCTACTTGGTACCATTTACAGTGGAACAGCCAAATACTTGGTTTTCTTCTGCAAAGGCTAAAGTTCCACTGTGCAGTGAAGGTAATGTTACTGAAAGTAACTTCTGGACCATAGGTAGCACACTCATAAAATTGGTTGCAGACAACTCTAAATCATATGGTTAGTGCGCTAACAATGTTTAGATCATGTTAGCACATAGTAGGTATCAGCAAAATTGAACTGTACACTCCTTTGAGTGGAATGCATTACTTTCTATTCAATGCATTCTGTTGTAAGGTTGTGTACATAACTACTCTGGGTGGTTTGGAACTGTATAGATTTTGCATGTAGAGTGCTCAGTGCCATGGAATACTCCAATGCAAGCTGAATTCACTAACCTACCTGGTACCATTTACAGTGGAACAGCCATAGACTTGGTTTTCTTCCGCAAAGGCTAAAGTTCCACTGTGTAGAGAAGGTAATGTTACTGAAAGTAACTTCTGCTGCATAGGTAGCACACTCATAAAATTGGTTGCAGACAATTCTAAATCATATGGATAGTGTGCTAACAATGTTTAGATCATGTCAGCACATAGTAGTTATCAGCAAAATTGAACTGTACACTCCATTGATTTGAATGCATTACTTTGTATTCAATGCATTCTGTGGTAAGTTGTGTACATAACTACTCTGGGTGGATTGGAACTGTATTGATTTTGCATGTAGAGTGCTCAGTGCCATGGAATACTCCAATGCAAGGTGAATTCACTAACCTACCTGGTACCATTTACAGTGGAACAGCCATTGACTTGGTTTACTTCTGCAAAGGCTAAAGTTCCACAGTGCAGTGAAGGTAATGTTACTGAAAGTAACTTCTGCTGCATAGGTAGCGCACTCATAAAATTGGTTGCAGACAACTCGAAATCATATGGTTAGTGTGATAACAATGTTTAGATCATCTCAGCACGGAGTAGTTATCAGCAAAATTGAACTGTACACTCCATTGAGTTGAATGCATTACTTTCTATTCAATTCATTCTGTGGTAATGTTGTGAACATAACTACTCTGGGTGGTTTGGAACTGTACAGATAATGCATGTAGAGTTCTCAGTGCCATGGAATACTCCAATGCAGGCTGAATTCACTAACCTACCTGGTACCATTTACAGTGGAACAGCCTTTGACTCGGTTTACTTCTGCAAAGGCTGAAGTTCCACTGTGTAGAGAAGGTAATGTTACTGAAAGTAACATCTGCTGCATAGGTAGCACACTCATAAAATTGGTTGCAGACAACTCTACATCATATGGTTAGTGCGCTAACAATGTTTAGATCATGTTAGCACATAGTAGGTATCAACAAAATTGAACTTTACACTCCTTTGAGTTGAATGCATTACTTTCTATTCAATGCATTCTGTGGTAAGGTTGTGTACATAACTACTCTGGGTGGTTTGGAACTGTATAGATTTTGCATGTAGAGTGCTCAGTGCCATAGAATACTCCAATGCAAGGTGAATTCACTAACCTACCTGGTACCATTTACAGTGGAAGAGCCATTGACTTTGTTTACTTCTGCAAACGCTAAAGTTCCACTGTGTAGAGAATGTAATGTTACTGAAAGTAACTTCTGGAGAATAGGAGGCACACTCATAAAATTGGTTGCAGGCAAATCTAAATCATATGGATAGTGTGATAACAATGTTTAGATCATGTCAGCACATAGTAGTTATCAGCAAAATTGAACTGTACACTCCATTGAGTTGAATGCATTACTTTCTATTCAATTCATTCTGTGGTGTTGTGTACATAACTACTCTGGGTGGTTTGGAACTGTACAGATATTGCATGTAGAGTGCTCAGTGCCATGGAATACTCCAATGCAAGCTGAATTCAGTAACCTACTTGGTACCATTTACAGTGGAACAGCCAAATACTTGGTTTTCTTCTGCAAAGGCTAAAGTTCCACTGTGCAGTGAAGGTAATGTTACTGAAAGTAACTTCTGGACCATAGGTAGCACACTCATAAAATTGGTTGCAGACAACTCTAAATCATATGGTTAGTGCGCTAACAATGTTTAGATCATGTTAGCACATAGTAGGTATCAGCAAAATTGAACTGTACACTCCTTTGAGTGGAATGCATTACTTTCTATTCAATGCATTCTGTTGTAAGGTTGTGTACATAACTACTCTGGGTGGTTTGGAAATGTATAGATTTTGCATGTAGAGTGCTCAGTGCCATGGAATACTCCAATGCAAGCTGAATTCACTAACCTACCTGGTACCATTTACAGTGGAACAGCCATTGACTTGGTTTTCTTCCGCAAAGGCTAAAGTTCCACTGTGTAGAGAAGGTAATGTTACTGAAAGTAACTTCTGCTGCATAGGTAGCACACTCATAAAATTGGTTGCAGACAACTCTAAATCATATGGATAGTGTGCTAACAATGTTTAGATCATGTCAGCACATAGTAGTTATCAGCAAAATTGAACTGTACACTCCATTGAGTTGAATGCTTTACTTTCTATTCAATTCATTCTGTGGTAAGGTTGTGTACATAACTACTCTGGGTGGTTTGGAACTGTATAGATTTTGCATGTAGATTGCTCAGTGCCATGGAATACTCCAATGCAAGGTGAATTCACTAACATACCTGGTACCATTTACAGTGGAACAGCTATTGAACTGGTTTACTTCTGCAAAGGCTAAAGTTCCACTGTGTAGAGAATGTAATGTTACTGAAAGTAACTTCTGGAGAATAGGTAGCACACTCATAAAATTGGTTGCAGACAACTCTAAATCATATGGATAGTGTGCTAACAATGTTTAGATCATGTCAGCACATAGTAGTTATCAGCAAAATTGAACTGTACACTCCATTGAGTTGAATGCATTACTTTCTATTCAATTCATTCTGTGGTAAGGTTGTGAACATAACTACTCTGGGTGGTTTGGAACTGTACAGATAATGCATGTAGAGTGCTCAGTGCCATGGAATACTCCAATGCAAGCTGAATTCAGTAACCTACTTGGTACCATTTACACTGGAACAGCCATTGACTTGGTTTACTTCTACAAAGACTAAAGTTCCACTGTGTAGAGAAGGTAATGTTAATGAAAGTAGCTTCTGCTGCATAGGTAGCACACTCATAAAATTGGTTGCAGACAACTCGAAATCATATGGATAGTGTGCTAACGATGTATACATCATGTCAGCACATAGTAGTTATCAGCAAAATTGAACTGTACTCTCCATTGATTTGAATGCATTACTTTGTATTCAATGCATTCTGTGGTAAGTTGTGTACATAACTACACTGGGTGGTTTGGAACTGTATAGATATTGCATGTAGAGTGCTCAGTGCCATGGAATACTCCAATGCAATCTGAATTCAGTAACCTACCTGGTACCATTTACAGTGGAACAGCCTTTGACTCGGTTTACTTCTGCAAAGGCTAAAGTTCCACTGTGTAGTGAATGTAATGTTACTGAAAGTAACTTCTGGAGAAAAGGTAGCACACTCATAAAATTGGTTGCAGACAACTCTAAATCATATGGTTAGTGTGATAACAATGTTTAGATCATGTCAGCACATAGTAGTTATCAGCAAAATTGAACTGTACACTCCATTGAGTTGAATGCATTACTTTCTATTCAATTCATTCTGTGGTAAGGTTGTGTACATAACTACTCTGGGTGGTTTGGAACGGTACAGAAATTGCATGTAGAGTGCTCAGTGCCATGGAATACTCCAATGCAAGCTGAATTCAGTAACCTACTTGGTACCATTTACAGTGGAACAGCCATTGACTTGGTTTTCTTCTGCAAAGGCTAAAGTTCCACTGTGTAGAGAAGGTAATGTTACTGAAAGTAACATCTGCTGCATAGGTAGCACACTCATAAAATTGGTTGCAGACAACTCTAAATCATATGGTTAGTGCGCTAACAATGTTTAGATCATGTTAGCACATAGTAGGTATCAGCAAAATTGAACTGTACACTCCTTTGAGTTGAATGCATTACTTTCTATTCAATGCATTCTGTGGTAAGGTTGTGTACATAACTACTCTGGGTGGTTTGGAACTGTATAGATTTTGCATGTAGAGTGCTCAGTGCCATGGAATACTCCAATGCAAGCTGAATTCAGTAACCTACTTGGTACCATTTACAGTGGAACAGCCATTGACTTGGTTTTCTTCTGCAAAGGCTAAAGTTCCACTGTGTAGAGAATGTAATGTTACTGAAAGTAACTTCTGGAGAAAAGGTAGCACACTCATAAAATTGGTTGCAGACAACTCTAAATCATATGGATAGTGTGATAGCAATGTTTAGTTCATGTCAGCACATAGTAGTTATCAGCAAAATTGAACTGTACACTCCATTCAGTTGAATGCATTACTTTCTATTCAATTCATTCTGTGGTAAGTTTGTGTACATAACTACTCTGGGTGGTTTGGAACTGTACAGATAATGCATGTAGAGTTCTCAGTGCCATGGAATACTCCAATGCAAGCTGAATTCACTAACCTACCTGGTACCATTTACAGTGGAACAGCCTTTGACTCGGTTTACTTCTGCAAAGGCTAAACTTCCACTGTGTAGAGAATGTAATGTTACTGAAAGTAACTTCTGGAGAAAAGGTAGCACACTCATAAAATTGGTTGCAGACAACTCTAAAACATATGGTTAGTGTGATAACAATGTTTAGATCATGTCAGCACATAGTAGTTATCAGCAAAATTGAACTGTACACTCCTTTGAGTTGAATGCATTACTTTCTATTCAATGCATTCTGTGGTAAGGTTGTGTACATAACTACTCTGGGTGGTTTGGAACTGTATAGATTTTGCATGTAGAGTGCTCAGTGCCATGGAATACTCCAATGCAAGCTGAATTCAGTAACCTACTTGGTACCATTTACAGTGGAACAACCATTGACTTGGTTTTCTTCTGCAAAGGCTAAAGTTCCACTGTGTAGAGAATGTAATGTTACTGAAAGTAACTTCTGGAGAAAAGGTAGCACACTCATAAAATTGGTTGCAGACAACTCTAAAACATATGGTTAGTGTGATAACAATGTTTAGATCATGTCAGCACATAGTAGTTATCAGCAAAATTGAACTGTACACTCCATTGAGTTGAATGCATTACTTTCTATTCAATTCATTCTGTGGTAATGTTGTGAACATAACTACTCTGGGTGGTTTGGAACGGTACAGAAATTGCATGTAGAGTGCTCAGTGCCATGGAATACTCCAATGCAAGCTGAATTCAGTAACCTACTTGGTACCATTTACAGTGGAACAGCCTTTGACTCGGTTTACTTCTGCAAAGGCTAAACTTCCACTGTGTAGAGAATGTAATGTTACTGAAAGTAACTTCTGGAGAAAAGGTAGCACACTCATAAAATTGGTTGCAGACAACTCTAAAACATATGGTTAGTGTGATAACAATGTTTAGATCATGTCAGCACATAGTAGTTATCAGCAAAATTGAACTGTACACTCCATTCAGTTGAATGCATTACTTTCTATTCAATTCATTCTGTGGTAAGGTTGTGTACATAACTACTCTGGGTGGTTTGGAACTGTACAGATAATGCATGTAGAGTTCTCAGTGCCATGGAATACTCCAATGCAAGCTGAATTCACTAACCTACCTGGTACCATTTACAGTGGAACAGCCTTTGACTCGGTTTACTTCTGCAAAGGCTAAACTTCCACTGTGTAGAGAATGTAATGTTACTGAAAGTAACTTCTGGAGAAAAGGTAGCACACTCATAAAATTGGTTGCAGACAACTCTAAAACATATGGTTAGTGTGATAACAATGTTTAGATCATGTCAGCACATAGTAGTTATCAGCAAAATTGAACTGTACACTCCTTTGAGTTGAATGCATTACTTTCTATTCAATTCATTCTGTGGTAAGGTTGTGTACATAACTACTCTGGGTGGTTTGGAACTGTACAGATATTGCATGTAGAGTGCTCAGTGCCATGGAATACTCCAATGCAAGCTGAATTCACTAACCTACCTGGTACCATTTACAGTGGAACAGCCTTTGACTCGGTTTACTTCTGCTAAGGCTAAAGTTCCACTGTGTAGAGAATGTAATGTTACTGAAAGTAACTTCTGGAGAAAAGGTAGCACACTCATAAAATTGGTTGCAGACAACTCTAAATCATGTGGTTAGTGTGATAACAATGTTTAGATCATGTCAGCACATAGTAGTTATCAGCAAAATTGAACCGTACACTCCTTTGAGTTGAATGCATTACTTTCTATTCAATGCATTCTGTGGTAAGGTTGTGTACATAACTACTCTGGGTGGTTTGGAACTGTATAGCTTTTGCATGTAGAGTGCTCAGTGCCATTGAATACTCCAATGCAAGTAGAATTCACTAACCTACCTGGTACCATTCACAGTGGAACAGCCATTGACTTGGTTTACTTCTGCAAAGGCTAAAGTTCCACTGTGCAGTGAAGGTAATGTTACTGAAAGTAACTTCTGGACCATAGGTAGCACACTCATAAAATTGTTTGCAGACAACTCTAAATCATATGGTTAGTGCGCTAACAATGTTTAGATCATGTTAGCACATAGTAGGTATCAGCAAAATTGAACTGTACACTCCTTTGAGTTGAATGCATTACTTTCTATTCAATGCATTCTGTGGTAAGGTTGTGTACATAACTACTCTGGGTGGTTTGGAACTGTATAGATTTTGCATGTAGAGTGCTCAGTGCCATGGAATACTCCAATGCAAGCTGAATTCAGTAACCTACTTGGTACCATTTACAGTGGAACAGCCATTGACTTGGTTTTCTTCTGCAAAGGCTAAAGTTCCACTGTGTAGAGAAGGTAATGTTACTGAAAGTAACTTCTGCTGCATAGGTAGCACACTCATAAAATTGGTTGCAGACAACTCTAAATCATATGGTTAGTGCGCTAACAATGTTTAGATCATGTTAGCACATAGTAGGTATCAGCAAAATTGAACTGTACACTCCTTTGAGTTGGATGCATTACTTTCTATTCAATGCATTCTGTGGTAAGGTTGTGTACATAACTACTCTGGGTGGTTTGGAGCTGTATAGCTTTTGCATGCAGAGTGCTCAGTGCCATGGAATACTCCAATGCAATCTGAATTCAGTAACCTACTTGGTACCATTTACAGTGGAACAGCCATTGACTTGGTTTACTTCTGCAAAGGCTAAAGTTCCACTGTGTAGAGAATGTAATGTTACTGAAAGTAACTTCTGGAGAATAGGTAGCACACTCATAAAATTGGTTGCAGACAACTCTAAATCATATGGATAGTGTGATAACAATGTTTAGTTCATGTCAGCACATAGTAGTTATCAGCAAAATTGAACTGTACACTCCGTTGATTTGAATGCATTACTTTGTATTCAATGCATTCTGTGGTAAGTTGTGTACATAACTACTCTGGGTGGTTTGGAACTGTATTGATTTTGCATGTAGAGTGCTCAGTGCCATGGAATACTCCAATGCAAGGTGAATTCACTAACCTACCTGGTACCATTTACAGTGGAACAGCCATTGACTTGGTTTACTTCTGCAAAGGCTAAAGTTCCACTGTGCAGTGAAGGTAATGTTACTGAAAGTAACTTCTGCTGCATAGGTAGCACACTCATAAAATTGGTTGCAGACAACTCGAAATCATATGGTTAGTGTGATAACAATGTTTAGATCATGTCAGCACGGAGTAGTTATCAGCAAAATTGAACTGTACACTCCATTGAGTTGAATGCATTACTTTCTATTCAATTCATTCTGTGGTAATGTTGTGAACATAACTACTCTGGGTGGTTTGGAACTGTACAGATAATGCATGTAGAGTTCTCAGTGCCATGGAATACTCCAATGCAGGCTGAATTCACTAACCTACCTGGTACCATTTACAGTGGAACAGCCTTTGACTCGGTTTACTTCTGCAAAGGCTGAAGTTCCACTGTGTAGAGAAGGTAATGTTACTGAAAGTAACATCTGCTGCATAGGTAGCACACTCATAAAATTGGTTGCAGACAACTCTAAATCATATGGTTAGTGCGCTAACAATGTTTAGATCATGTTAGCACATAGTAGGTATCAGCAAATTTGAACTTTACACTCCTTTGAGTTGAATGCATTACTTTCTATTCAATGCATTCTGTGGTAAGGTTGTGTACATAACTACTCTGGGTGGTTTGGAACTGTATAGATTTTGCATGTAGAGTGCTCAGTGCCATAGAATACTCCAATGCAAGGTGAATTCACTAACCTACCTGGTACCATTTACAGTGGAAGAGCCATTGACTTTGTTTACTTCTGCAAACGCTAAAGTTCCACTGTGTAGAGAATGTAATGTTACTGAAAGTAACTTCTGGAGAATAGGAGGCACACTCATAAAATTGGTTGCAGGCAAATCTAAATCATATGGATAGTGTGATAACAATGTTTAGATCATGTCAGCACATAGTAGTTATCAGCAAAATTGAACTGTACACTCCATTGAGTTGAATGCATTACTTTCTATTCAATTCATTCTGTGGTGTTGTGTACATAACTACTCTGGGTGGTTTGGAACTGTACAGATATTGCATGTAGAGTGCTCAGTGCCATGGAATACTCCAATGCAAGCTGAATTCAGTAACCTACTTGGTACCATTTACAGTGGAACAGCCAAATACTTGGTTTTCTTCTGCAAAGGCTAAAGTTCCACTGTGCAGTGAAGGTAATGTTACTGAAAGTAACTTCTGGACCATAGGTAGCACACTCATAAAATTGGTTGCAGACAACTCTAAATCATATGGTTAGTGCGCTAACAATGTTTAGATCATGTTAGCACATAGTAGGTATCAGCAAAATTGAACTGTACACTCCTTTGAGTGGAATGCATTACTTTCTATTCAATGCATTCTGTTGTAAGGTTGTGTACATAACTACTCTGGGTGGTTTGGAAATGTATAGATTTTGCATGTAGAGTGCTCAGTGCCATGGAATACTCCAATGCAAGCTGAATTCACTAACCTACCTGGTACCATTTACAGTGGAACAGCCATTGACTTGGTTTTCTTCCGCAAAGGCTAAAGTTCCACTGTGTAGAGAAGGTAATGTTACTGAAAGTAACTTCTGCTGCATAGGTAGCACACTCATAAAATTGGTTGCAGACAACTCTAAATCATATGGATAGTGTGCTAACAATGTTTAGATCATGTCAGCACATAGTAGTTATCAGCAAAATTGAACTGTACACTCTATTGAGTTGAATACTTTACTTTCTATTCAATTCATTCTGTGGTAAGGTTGTGTACATAACTACTCTGGGTGGTTTGGAACTGTATAGATTTTGCATGTAGATTGCTCAGTGCCATGGAATACTCCAATGCAAGGTGAATTCACTAACATACCTGGTACCATTTACAGTGGAACAGCTATTGAACTGGTTTACTTCTGCAAAGGCTAAAGTTCCACTGTGTAGAGAATGTAATGTTACTGAAAGTAACTTCTGGAGAATAGGTAGCACACTCATAAAATTGGTTGCAGACAACTCTAAATCATATGGATAGTGTGCTAACAATGTTTAGATCATGTCAGCACATAGTAGTTATCAGCAAAATTGAACTGTACACTCCATTGAGTTGAATGCATTACTTTCTATTCAATTCATTCTGTGGTAAGGTTGTGAACATAACTACTCTGGGTGGTTTGGAACTGTACAGATAATGCATGTAGAGTGCTCAGTGCCATGGAATACTCCAATGCAAGCTGAATTCAGTAACCTACTTGGTACCATTTACACTGGAACAGCCATTGACTTGGTTTACTTCTACAAAGACTAAAGTTCCACTGTGTAGAGAAGGTAATGTTAATGAAAGTAGCTTCTGCTGCATAGGTAGCACACTCATAAAATTGGTTGCAGACAACTCGAAATCATATGGATAGTGTGCTAACAATGTATACATCATGTCAGCACATAGTAGTTATCAGCAAAATTGAACTGTACTCTCCATTGATTTGAATGCATTACTTTGTATTCAATGCATTCTGTGGTAAGTTGTGTACATAACTACACTGGGTGGTTTGGAACTGTATAGATATTGCATGTAGAGTGCTCAGTGCCATGGAATACTCCAATGCAATCTGAATTCAGTAACCTACCTGGTACCATTTACAGTGGAACAGCCTTTGACTCGGTTTACTTCTGCAAAGGCTAAAGTTCCACTGTGTAGTGAATGTAATGTTACTGAAAGTAACTTCTGGAGAAAAGGTAGCACACTCATAAAATTGGTTGCAGACAACTCTAAATCATATGGTTAGTGTGATAACAATGTTTAGATCATGTCAGCACATAGTAGTTATCAGCAAAATTGAACTGTACACTCCATTGAGTTGAATGCATTACTTTCTATTCAATTCATTCTGTGGTAAGGTTGTGTACATAACTACTCTGGGTGGTTTGGAACTGTACAGAAATTGCATGTAGAGTGCTCAGTGCCATGGAATACTCCAATGCAAGCTGAATTCAGTAACCTACTTGGTACCATTTACAGTGGAACAGCAATTGACTTGGTTTTCTTCTGCAAAGGCTAAAGTTCCACTGTGTAGAGAAGGTAATGCTACTGAAAGTAACATCTGCTGCATAGGTAGCACACTCATAAAATTGGTTGCAGACAACTCTAAATCATATGGTTAGTTCGCTAACAATGTTTAGATCATGTTAGCACATAGTAGGTATCAGCAAAATTGAACTGTACACTCCTTTGAGTTGAATGCATTACTTTCTATTCAATGCATTCTGTGGTAAGGTTGTGTACATAACTACTCTGGGTGGTTTGGAACTGTATAGATTTTGCATGTAGAGTGCTCAGTGCCATGGAATACTCCAATGCAAGCTGAATTCAGTAACCTACTTGGTACCATTTACAGTGGAACAGCCATTGACTTGGTTTTCTTCTGCAAAGGCTAAAGTTCCACTGTGCAGTGAAGGTAATGTTACTGAAAGTAACTTCTGCTGCATAGGTAGCACACTCATAAAATTGATTGCAGACAACTCTAAATCATATGGATAGTGTGCTAACAATGTTTAGATCATGTCAGCACATAGTAGTTATCAGCAAAATTGAACTGTACACTCCATTGAGTTGAATGCATTACTTTCTATTCAATTCATTCTGTGGTAAGGTTGTGTACATAACTACTCTGGGTGGTTTGGAACTGTACAGATATTGCATGTAGAGTGCTCAGTGCCATGGAATACTCCATTGCAAGCTGAATTCAGTAACCTACTTGGTACTATTTACAGTGGAACAGCCATTGACTTGGTTTACTTCTGCAAAGGCTAAAGTTCCACTGTGTAGAGAAGGTAATGTTACTGAAAGTAACTTCTGGAGAAAAGGTAGCACACTCATAAAATTGGTTGCAGACAACTCTAAATCATATGGTTAGTGTGATCACAATGTATACATCATGTCAGCACATAGTAGTTATCAGCAAAATTGAACTGTACTCTCCATTGATTTGAATGCATTACTTTGTATTCAATGCATTCTGTGGTAAGTTGTGCACATAACTACACTGGGTGGTTTGGAACTGTATAGATATTGCATGTAGAGTGCTCAGTGCCATGGAATACTCCAATGCAATCTGAATTCAGTAACCTACCTGGTACCATTTACAGTGGAACAGCCTTTGACTCGGTTTACTTCTGCAAAGGCTAAAGTTCCACTGTGTAGTGAATGTAATGTTACTGAAAGTAACTTCTGGAGAAAAGGTAGCACACTCATAAAATTGGTTGCAGACAACTCTAAATCATATGGTTAGTGTGATCACAATGTTTAGATCATGTCAGCACATAGTAGTTATCAGCAAAATTGAACTGTACACTCCATTGAGTTGAATGCATTACTCTCTATTCAATTCATTCTGTGGTAAGGTTGTGTACATAACTACTCTGGGTGGTTTGGAACTGTACAGATATTGCATGTGGAGTGCTCAGTGCCATGGAATACTCCAATGCAAGCTGAATTCAGTAACCTACTTGGTACCATTTACAGTGGAACAGCCATTGACTTGGTTTACTTCTGCAAAGGCTAAAGTTCCACTGTTCAGTGAAGGTAATGTTACTGAAAGTAACTTCTGTACCATAGGTAGCACACTCATAAAATTGTTTGCAGACAACTCTAAATCATATGGTTAGTGCGCTAACAATGTTTAGATCATGTTAGCACATAGTAGGTATCAGCAAAATTGAACTGTACACTCCATTCAGTTGAATGCATTACTTTCTATTCAATTCATTCTGTGGTACGGTTGTGTACATAACAACACTGGGTGGTTTGGAACTGTACAGATATTGCATGTAGAGTGCTCAGTGCCATGGAATACTCCAATGCAAGCTGAATTCACTAACCTACCTGGTACCATTTACAGTGGAACAGCCTTTGACTCGGTTTACTTCTGCAAAGGCTAAAGTTCCACTGTGTAGTGAATGTAATGTTACTGAAAGTAACTTCTGGAGAAAAGGTAGCACACTCATAAAATTGGTTGCAGACAACTCTAAATCATATGGATAGTGTGCTAACAATGTATACATCATGTCAGCACATAGTAGTTATCAGCAAAATTGAACTGTACTCTCCATTGATTTGAATGCATTACTTTGTATTCAATGCATTCTGTGGTAAGTTGTGTACATAACTACACTGGGTGGTTTGGAACTGTATAGATATTGCATGTAGAGTGCTCAGTGCCATGGAATACTCCAATGCAATCTGAATTCAGTAACCTACCTGGTACCATTTACAGTGGAACAGCCTTTGACTCGGTTTACTTCTGCAAAGGCTAAAGTTCCACTGTGTAGTGAATGTAATGTTACTGAAAGTAACTTCTGGAGAAAAGGTAGCACACTCAAAAAATTGATTGCAGACAACTCTAAATCATATGGTTAGTGTGATCACAATGTTTAGATCATGTCAGCACATAGTAGTTATCAGCAAAATTGAACTGTACACTCCATTCAGTTGAATGCATTACTTTCTATTCAATTCATTCTGTGGTAAGGTTGTGTACATAACTACTCTGGGTGGTTTGGAACTGTACAGATATTGCATGTGGAGTGCTCAGTGCCATGGAATACTCCAATGCAAGCTGAATTCAGTAACCTACTTGGTACCATTTACAGTGGAACAGCCATTGACTTGGTTTACTTCAGCAAAGGCTAAAGTTCCACTGTTCAGTGAAGGTAATGTTACTGAAAGTAACTTCTGGACCATAGGTAGCACACTCATAAAATTGTTTGCAGACAACTCTAAATCATATGGATAGTGTGCTAACAATGTTTAGATCATGTCAGCACATAGTAGTTATCAGCAAAATTGAACTGTACACTCCATTCAGTTGAATGCATTACTTTCTATTCAATTCATTCTGTGGTAACGTTGTGTACATAACTACTCTGGGTGGTTTGGAACTGTATAGATTTTGCATGTAGATTGCTCAGTGCCATGGAATACTCCAATGCAAGGTGAATTCACTAACATACCTGGTACCATTTACAGTGGAACAGCCATTGAACTGGTTTACTTCTGCAAAGGCTAATGTTCCACTGTGTAGAGAATGTAATGTTACTGAAAGTAACTTCTGGAGAAAAGGTAGCACACTCATAAAATTGGTTGCAGACAACTCTAAATCATATGGATAGTGTGCTAACAATGTATACATCATGTCAGCACATAGTAGTTATCAGCAAAATTGAACTGTACTCTCCATTGATTTGAATGCATTACTTTGTATTCAATGCATTCTGTGGTAAGTTGTGTACATAACTACACTGGGTGGTTTGGAACTGTATAGATATTGCATGTAGAGTGCTCAGTGCCATGGAATACTCCAATGCAATCTGAATTCAGTAACCTACCTGGTACCATTTACAGTGGAACAGCCTTTGACTCGGTTTACTTCTGCAAAGGCTAAAGTTCCACTGTGTAGAGAATGTAATGTTACTGAAAGTAACTTCTGGAGAATAGGTAGCACACTCATAAAATTGGTTGTAGACAAATCTAAATCATATGGTTAGTGTGATAACAATGTTTAGATCATGTCAGCACATAGTAGTTATCAGCAAAATTGAACTGTACACTCCATTGAGTTGAATGCATTACTTTCTATTCAATTCATTCTGTGGTAAGTTTGTGAACATAACTACTCTGGGTGGTTTGGAACTGTACAGATAATGCATGTAGAGTGCTCATTGCCATGGAATACTCCAATGCAAGCTGTATTCAGTAACCTACTTGGTACCATTTACAGTGGAACAGCCATTGACTTGGTTTACTTCTGCAAAGGCTAAAGTTCCACTAAGCAGTGAAAGTAATGTTACTGAAAGTAACTTCTGGACCATAGGTAGCACACTCATAAAATTGTTTGCAGACAACTCTAAATCATATGCTTAGTGGGCTAACAATGTTTAGATCATGTTAGCACATAGTAGGTATCAGCAAAATTGAACTGTACACTCCTTTGAGTTGAATGCATTACTTTCTATTCAATGCATTCTGTGGTAAGCTTGTGTACATAACTACTCTGGGTGGTTTGGAACTGTATAGATTTTGCATGTAGAGTGCTCAGTGCCATGGAATACTCCAATGCAAGCTGAATTCAGTAACCTACTTGGTACCATTTACAGTGGAACAGCCATTGACTTGGTTTTCT
Source organism: Hypanus sabinus (assembly GCF_030144855.1). Classification (NCBI taxonomy): domain Eukaryota; kingdom Metazoa; phylum Chordata; class Chondrichthyes; order Myliobatiformes; family Dasyatidae; genus Hypanus; species Hypanus sabinus. The sequence continues at coordinate 36,882 of NW_026779536.1, read as the reverse complement.
TCTGCAAAGGCTAAAGTTCCACTGTGTAGAGAAGGTAATGTTACTGAAAGTAACTTCTGCTGCATAGGTAGCACACTCATAAAATTGGTTGCAGACAACTCTAAATCATATGGTTAGTGCGCTAACAATGTTTAGATCATGTTAGCACATAGTAGGTATCAGCAAAATTGAACTGTACACTCCTTTGAGTTGAATGCATTACTTTCTATTCAATGCATTCTGTGGTAAGGTTGTGTACATAACTACTCTGGGTGGTTTGGAACTGTACAGATAATGCATGTAGAGTTCTCAGTGCCATGGAATACTCCAATGCAAGCTGAATTCACTAACCTACCTGGTACCATTTACAGTGGAACAGCCTTTGACTCGGTTTACTTCTGCAAAGCCTAAAGTTCCACTGTGTAGAGAATGTAATGTTACTGAAAGTAACTTCTGGAGAAAAGGTAGCACACTCATAAAATTGGTTGCAGACAACTCTAAAACATATGGTTAGTGTGATAACAATGTTTAGATCATGTCAGCACATAGTAGTTATCAGCAAAATTGAACTGTACACTCCTTTGAGTTGAATGCATTACTTTCTATTCAATTCATTCTGTGGTAAGGTTGTGTACATAACTACTCTGGGTGGTTTGGAACTGTACAGATATTGCATGTAGAGTGCTCAGTGCCATGGAATACTCCAATGCAAGCTGAATTCAGTAACCTACTTGGTACCATTTACAGTGGAACAGCAATTGACTTGGTTTACTTCTGCAAAGGCTAAAGTTCCACTGTGTAGAGAAGGTAATGTTACTGAAAGTAACTTCTGCTGCATAGGTAGCACACTCATAAAATTGGTTGCAGACAACTCTAAATCATATGGTTAGTGGGATAACAATGTTTAGATCATGTCAGCACGGAGTAGTTATCAGCAAAATTGAACTGTACACTCCATTGAGTTGAATGCATTACTTTCTATTCAATTCATTCTGTGGTAATGTTGTGAACATAACTACTCTGGGTGGTTTGGAACTGTACAGATAATGCATGTAGAGTTCTCAGTGCCATGGAATACTCCAAGGCAAGCTGAATTCACTAACCTACCTTGTACCATTTACAGTGGAACAGCCTTTGACTCGGTTTACTTCTGCTAAGGCTAAAGTTCCACTGTGTAGAGAATGTAATGTTACTGAAAGTAACTTCTGGAGAAAAGGTAGCACACTCATAAAATTGGTTGCAGACAACTCTAAATCATATGGTTAGTGTGCTAACAATGTTTAGATCATGTCAGCACATAGTAGTTATCATCAAAATTGAACTGTACACTCCATTGAGTTGAATGCATTACTTTCTATTCAATTCATTCTGTGGTAAGGTTGTGTACATAACTACTCTGGGTTGTTTGGAACTGTACAGATATTGCATGTAGAGTGCTCAGTGCCATGGAATACTCCATTGCAAGCTGAATTCAGTAACCTACTTGGTACCATTTACAGTGGAACAGCCATTGACTTGGTTTACTTCTGCAAAGGCTAAAGTTCCACTGTGCAGTGAAGGTAATGTTACTGAAAGTAACTTCTGGACCATAGGTAGCACACTCATAAAATTGTTTGCAGACAACTCTAAATCATATGGTTAGTGCGCTAACAATGTTTAGATCATGTTAGCACATAGTAGGTATCAGCAAAATTGAACTGTACACTCCTTTGAGTTGAATGCATTACTTTCTATTCAATTCATTCTGTGGTAAGGTTGTGTACATAACTACTCTGGGTGGTTTGGAACTGTACAGATATTGCATGTAGAGTGCTCAGTGCCATGGAATACTCCAATGCAAGCTGAATTCAGTAACCTACTTGGTACCATTTACAGTGGAACAGCAATTGACTTGGTTTACTTCTGCAAAGGCTAAAGTTCCACTGTGTAGAGAAGGTAATGTTACTGAAAGTAACTTCTGCTGCATAGGTAGCACACTCATAAAATTGGTTGCAGACAACTCTAAATCATATGGTTAGTGGGATAACAATGTTTAGATCATGTCAGCACGGAGTAGTTATCAGCAAAATTGAACTGTACACTCCATTGAGTTGAATGCATTACTTTCTATTCAATTCATTCTGTGGTACTGTTGTGAACATAACTACTCTGGATGGTTTGGAACTGTACAGATAATGCATGTAGAGTTCTCAGTGCCATGGAATACTCCAATGCAAGCTGAATTCACTAACCTACCTGGTACCATTTACAGTGGAACAGCCTTTGACTCGGTTTACTTCTGCTAAGGCTAAAGTTCCACTGTGTAGAGAATGTAATGTTACTGAAAGTAACTTCTGGAGAAAAGGTAGCACACTCATAAAATTGGTTGCAGACAACTCTAAATCATATGGTTAGTGTGCAAACAATGTTTAGATCATGTCAGCAGATAGTAGTTATCAGCAAAATTGAACTGTACACTCCATTGAGTTGAATGCATTACTTTCTATTCAATTCATTCTGTGGTAAGGTTGTGTACATAACTACTCTGGGTGGTTTGGAACTGTACAGATATTGCATGTAGAGTGCTCAGTGCCATGGAATACTCCATTGCAAGCTGAATTCAGTAACCTACTTGGTACCATTTACAGTGGAACAGCCATTGACTTGGTTTACTTCTGCAAAGGCTAAAGTTCCACTGTGCAGTGAAGGTAATGTTACTGAAAGTAACTTCTGGACCATAGGTAGCACACTCATAAAATTGTTTGCAGACAACTCTAAATCATATGGTTAGTGCGCTAACAATGTTTAGATCATGTTAGCACATAGTAGGTATCAGCAAAATTGAACTGTACACTCCTTTGAGTTGAATGCATTACTTTCTATTCAATGCATTCTGTGGTAAGGTTGTGTACATAACTACTCTGGGTGGTTTGGAACTGTATAGCTTTTGCATGTAGAGTGCTCAGTGCCATGGAATACTCCAATGCAAGGTGAATTCACAAACATACCTGGTACCATTTACAGTGGAACAGCCATTGCCCTGGTTTACATCTGCAAAGGCTAAAGTTCCACTGTGTGGATAATGTAGTGTTACTGAAAGTAACTTCTGGAGAATAGGTAGCACACTCATCAAATTGGTTGCAGACAAATCTGAATCATATGGTTAGTGTGATAACAATGTTTAGATCATGTCAGCACGTAGTAGTTATCAGCAAAATTGAACTGTACATTGAGTTGAATGCATTACTTTCTATTCAATTCATTCTGTGGTAAGGTTGTGAACATAACTACTCTGGGTGGTTTGGAACTGTACAGATAATGCATGTAGAGTTCTCAGTGCCATTGAATACTCCAATGCAAGTAGAATTCACTAACCTACCTGGTACCATTCACAGTGGAACAGCCTTTGACTTGGTTTACTTCTGCAAAGGCTAAAGTTCCACTGTGTAGAGAATGTAATGTTACTGAAAGTAACTTCTGGAGAATAGGTAGCACACTCATAAAATTGGTTGCAGACAACTCTAAATCATATGGATAGTGTGATAACAATGTTTAGATCATGTCAGCACATAGTAGTTATCAGCAAAATTGAACTGTACACTCCATTCAGTTGAATGCATTACTTTCTATTCAATTCATTCTGTGGTAAGGTTGTGTACATAACTACTCTGGGTGGTTTGGAACTGTATAGATTTTGCATGTAGAGTGCTCAGTGCCATGGAATACTCCAATGCAAGGTGAATTCACTAACATACCTGGTACCATTTACAGTTCAACAGCCATTGACCTGGTTTACTTCTGCAAAGGCAAAAGTTCCACTCTGTGGACAATGTAATGTTACTGAAAGTAACTTCTGGAGAAAAGGTAGCACACTCATAAAATTGGTTGCAGCCAACTCTAAATCATATGGTTAGTGTGATAACAATGTTTAGATCATGTCAGCACATAGTAGTTATCAGCAAAATTGAACTGTACACTCCTTTGAGTTGAATGCATTACTTTCTATTCAATTCATTCTGTGGTAAGGTTGTGTACATAACTACTCTTGGTGGTTTTGAACTGTACAGATATTGCATGTAGAGTGCTCAGTGCCATGGAATACTCCAATGCAAGCTGTATTCAGTAACCTACTTGGTACCATTTACAGTGGAACAGCCATTGACTTGGTTTACTTCTGCAAAGGCTAAAGTTCCACTGTGCAGTGAAGGTAATGTTACTGAAAGTAACTTCTGGACCATAGGTAGCACACTCATAAAATTGTTTGCAGACAACTCTAAATCATATGGTTAGTGCGCTAACAATGTTTAGATCATGTTAGCACATAGTAGGTATCAGCAAAATTGAACTGTACACTCCTTTGAGTTGAATGCATTACTTTCTATTCAATGCATTCTGTGGTAAGGTTGTGTACATAACTACTCTGGGTGGTTTGGAACTGTATAGATTTTGCATGTAGAGTGCTCAGTGCGATGGAATACTCCAATGCAAGCTGAATTCAGTAACCTACTTGGTACCATTTACAGTGGAACAGCCATTGACTTGGTTTTCTTCTGCAAAGGCTAAAGTTCCACTGTGTAGAGAATGTAATGTTACTGAAAGTAACTTCTGGAGAAAAGGTAGCACACTCATAAAATTGGTTGCAGACAACTCTAAATCATATGGATAGTGTGATAGCAATGTTTAGTTCATGTCAGCACATACTAGTTATCAGCAAAATTGAACTGTACACTCCATTCAGTTGAATGCATTACTTTCTATTCAATTCATTCTGTGGTAAGGTTGTGTACATAACTACTCTGGGTGGTTTGGAACTGTACAGATAATGCATGTAGAGTTCTCAGTGCCATGGAATACTCCAATGCAAGCTGAATTCACTAACCTACCTGGTACCATTTACAGTGGAACAGCCTTTGACTCGGTTTACTTCTGCAAAGGCTAAACTTCCACTGTGTAGAGAATGTAATGTTACTGAAAGTAACTTCTGGAGAAAAGGTAGCACACTCATAAAATTGTTTGCAGACAACTCTAAATCATATGGTTAGTGCGCTAACAATGTTTAGATCATGTTAGCACATAGTAGGTATCAGCAAAATTGAACTGTACACTCCTTTGAGTTGAATGCATTACTTTCTATTCAATGCATTCTGTGGTAAGGTTGTGTACATAACTACTCTGGGTGGTTTGGAACTGTATAGCTTTTGCATGTAGAGTGCTCAGTGCCATGGAATACTCCAATGCAAGGTGAATTCACAAACATACCTGGTACCATTTACAGTGGAACAGCCATTGCCCTGGTTTACATCTGCAAAGGCTAAAGTTCCACTGTGTGGATAATGTAGTGTTACTGAAAGTAACTTCTGGAGAATAGGTAGCACACTCATCAAATTGGTTGCAGACAAATCTGAATCATATGGTTAGTGTGATAACAATGTTTAGATCATGTCAGCACGTAGTAGTTATCAGCAAAATTGAACTGTACATTGAGTTGAATGCATTACTTTCTATTCAATTCATTCTGTGGTAAGGTTGTGAACATAACTACTCTGGGTGGTTTGGAACTGTACAGATAATGCATGTAGAGTTCTCAGTGCCATTGAATACTCCAATGCAAGTAGAATTCACTAACCTACCTGGTACCATTCACAGTGGAACAGCCATTGACTTGGTTTACTTCTGCAAAGGCTAAAGTTCCACTGTGTAGAGAATGTAATGTTACTGAAAGTAACTTCTGGAGAATAGGTAGCACACTCATAAAATTGGTTGCAGACAACTCTAAATCATATGGATAGTGTGATAACAATGTTTAGATCATGTCAGCACATAGTAGTTATCAGCAAAATTGAACTGTACACTCCATTCAGTTGAATGCATTACTTTCTATTCAATTCATTCTGTGGTAAGGTTGTGTACATAACTACTCTGGGTGGTTTGGAACTGTATAGATTTTGCATGTAGAGTGCTCAGTGCCATGGAATACTCCAATGCAAGGTGAATTCACTAACATACCTGGTACCATTTACAGTTCAACAGCCATTGACCTGGTTTACTTCTGCAAAGGCAAAAGTTCCACTCTGTGGACAATGTAATGTTACTGAAAGTAACTTCTGGAGAAAAGGTAGCACACTCATAAAATTGGTTGCAGCCAACTCTAAATCATATGGTTAGTGTGATAACAATGTTTAGATCATGTCAGCACATAGTAGTTATCAGCAAAATTGAACTGTACACTCCTTTCAGTTGAATGCATTACTTTCTATTCAATTCATTCTGTGGTAAGGTTGTGTACATAACTACTCTTGGTGGTTTTGAACTGTACAGATATTGCATGTAGAGTGCTCAGTGCCATGGAATACTCCAATGCAAGCTGTATTCAGTAACCTACTTGGTACCATTTACAGTGGAACAGCCATTGACTTGGTTTACTTCTGCAAAGGCTAAAGTTCCACTGTGCAGTGAAGGTAATGTTACTGAAAGTAACTTCTGGACCATAGGTAGCACACTCATAAAATTGTTTGCAGACAACTCTAAATCATATGGTTAGTGCGCTAACAATGTTTAGATCATGTTAGCACATAGTAGGTATCAGCAAAATTGAACTGTACACTCCTTTGAGTTGAATGCATTACTTTCTATTCAATGCATTCTGTGGTAAGGTTGTGTACATAACTACTCTGGGTGGTTTGGAACTGTATAGATTTTGCATGTAGAGTGCTCAGTGCCATGGAATACTCCAATGCAAGCTGAATTCAGTAACCTACTTGGTACCATTTACAGTGGAACAGCCATTGACTTGGTTTTCTTCTGCAAAGGCTAAAGTTCCACTGTGTAGAGAATGTAATGTTACTGAAAGTAACTTCTGGAGAAAAGGTAGCACACTCATAAAATTGGTTGCAGACAACTCTAAATCATATGGATAGTGTGATAGCAATGTTTAGTTCATGTCAGCACATACTAGTTATCAGCAAAATTGAACTGTACACTCCATTCAGTTGAATGCATTACTTTCTATTCAATTCATTCTGTGGTAAGGTTGTGTACATAACTACTCTGGGTGGTTTGGAACTGTACAGATAATGCATGTAGAGTTCTCAGTGCCATGGAATACTCCAATGCAAGCTGAATTCACTAACCTACCTGGTACCATTTACAGTGGAACAGCCTTTGACTCGGTTTACTTCTGCAAAGGCTAAACTTCCACTGTGTAGAGAATGTAATGTTACTGAAAGTAACTTCTGGAGAAAAGGTAGCACACTCATAAAATTGGTTGCAGACAACTCTAAAACATATGGTTAGTGTGATAACAATGTTTAGATCATGTCAGCACATAGTAGTTATCAGCAAAATTGAACTGTACACTCCTTTGAGTTGAATGCATTACTTTCTATTCAATTCATTCTGTGGTAAGGTTGTGTACATAACTACTCTGGGTGGTTTGGAACTGTACAGATATTGCATGTAGAGTGCTCAGTGCCATGGAATACTCCAATGCAAGCTGAATTCACTAACCTACCTGGTACCATTTACAGTGGAACAGCCTTTGACTCGGTTTACTTCTGCTAAGGCTAAAGTTCCACTGTGTAGAGAATGTAATGTTACTGAAAGTAACTTCTGGAGAAAAGGTAGCACACTCATAAAATTGGTTGCAGACAACTCTAAATCATGTGGTTAGTGTGATAACAATGTTTAGATCATGTCAGCACATAGTAGTTATCAGCAAAATTGAACCGTACACTCCTTTGAGTTGAATGCATTACTTTCTATTCAATGCATTCTGTGGTAAGGTTGTGTACATAACTACTCTGGGTGGTTTGGAACTGTATAGCTTTTGCATGTAGAGTGCTCAGTGCCATTGAATACTCCAATGCAAGTAGAATTCACTAACCTACCTGGTACCATTCACAGTGGAACAGCCATTGACTTGGTTTACTTCTGCAAAGGCTAAAGTTCCACTGTGCAGTGAAGGTAATGTTACTGAAAGTAACTTCTGGACCATAGGTAGCACACTCATAAAATTGTTTGCAGACAACTCTAAATCATATGGTTAGTGCGCTAATAATGTTTAGATCATGTTAGCACATAGTAGGTATCAGCAAAATTGAACTGTACACTCCTTTGAGTTGAATGCATTACTTTCTATTCAATGCATTCTGTGGTAAGGTTGTGTACATAACTACTCTGGGTGGTTTGGAACTGTATAGATTTTGCATGTAGAGTGCTCAGTGCCATGGAATACTCCAATGCAAGCTGAATTCAGTAACCTACTTGGTACCATTTACAGTGGAACAGCCATTGACTTGGTTTTCTTCTGCAAAGGCTAAAGTTCCACTGTGTAGACAAGGTAATGTTACTGAAAGTAACTTCTGCTGCATAGGTAGCACACTCATAAAATTGGTTGCAGACAACTCTAAATCATATGGTTAGTGCGCTAACAATGTTTAGATCATGTTAGCACATAGTAGGTATCAGCAAAATTGAACTGTACACTCCTTTGAGTTGGATGCATTACTTTCTATTCAATGCATTCTGTGGTAAGGTTGTGTACATAACTACTCTGGGTGGTTTGGAGCTGTATAGCTTTTGCATGCAGAGTGCTCAGTGCCATGGAATACTCCAATGCAATCTGAATTCAGTAACCTACTTGGTACCATTTACAGTGGAACAGCCATTGACTTGGTTTACTTCTGCAAAGGCTAAAGTTCCACTGTGTAGAGAATGTAATGTTACTGAAAGTAACTTCTGGAGAATAGGTAGCACACTCATAAAATTGGTTGCAGACAACTCTAAATCATATGGATAGTGTGATAACAATGTTTAGTTCATGTCAGCACATAGTAGTTATCAGCAAAATTGAACTGTACACTCCATTGATTTGAATGCATTACTTTGTATTCAATGCATTCTGTGGTAAGTTGTGTACATAACTACTCTGGGTGGATTGGAACTGTATTGATTTTGCATGTAGAGTGCTCAGTGCCATGGAATACTCCAATGCAATGTGAATTCACTAACCTACCTGGTACCATTTACAGTGGAACAGCCATTGACTTGGTTTACTTCTGCAAAGGCTAAAGTTCCACTGTGCAGTGAAGGTAATGTTACTGAAAGTAACTTCTGCTGCATAGGTAGCACACTCATAAAATTGGTTGCAGACAACTCGAAATCATATGGTTAGTGTGATAACAATGTTTAGATCATGTCAGCACGGAGTAGTTATCAGCAAAATTGAACTGTACACTCCATTGAGTTGAATGCATTACTTTCTATTCAATTCATTCTGTGGTAATGTTGTGAACATAACTACTCTGGGTGGTTTGGAACTGTACAGATAATGCATGTAGAGTTCTCAGTGCCATGGAATACTCCAATGCAGGCTGAATTCACTAACCTACCTGGTACCATTTACAGTGGAACAGCCTTTGACTCGGTTAACTTCTGCAAAGGCTGAAGTTCCACTGTGTAGAGAAGGTAATGTTACTGAAAGTAACATCTGCTGCATAGGTAGCACACTCATAAAATTGGTTGCAGACAACTCTAAATCATATGGTTAGTGCGCTAACAATGTTTAGATCATGTTAGCACATAGTAGGTATCAGCAAAATTGAACTTTACACTCCTTTGAGTTGAATGCATTACTTTCTATTCAATGCATTCTGTGGTAAGGTTGTGTACATAACTACTCTGGGTGGTTTGGAACTGTATAGATTTTGCATGTAGAGTGCTCAGTGCCATAGAATACTCCAATGCAAGGTGAATTCACTAACCTACCTGGTACCATTTACAGTGGAAGAGCCATTGACTTTGTTTACTTCTGCAAACGCTAAAGTTCCACTGTGTAGAGAATGTAATGTTACTGAAAGTAACTTCTGGAGAATAGGAGGCACACTCATAAAATTGGTTGCAGGCAAATCTAAATCATATGGATAGTGTGATAACAATGTTTAGATCATGTCAGCACATAGTAGTTATCAGCAAAATTGAACTGTACACTCCATTGAGTTGAATGCATTACTTTCTATTCAATTCATTCTGTGGTGTTGTGTACATAACTACTCTGGGTGGTTTGGAACTGTACAGATATTGCATGTAGAGTGCTCAGTGCCATGGAATACTCCAATGCAAGCTGAATTCAGTAACCTACTTGGTACCATTTACAGTGGAACAGCCAAATACTTGGTTTTCTTCTGCAAAGGCTAAAGTTCCACTGTGCAGTGAAGGTAATGTTACTGAAAGTAACTTCTGGACCATAGGTAGCACACTCATAAAATTGGTTGCAGACAACTCTAAATCATATGGTTAGTGCGCTAACAATGTTTAGATCATGTTAGCACATAGTAGGTATCAGCAAAATTGAACTGTACACTCCTTTGAGTGGAATGCATTACTTTCTATTCAATGCATTCTGTTGTAAGGTTGTGTACATAACTACTCTGGGTGGTTTGGAAATGTATAGATTTTGCATGTAGAGTGCTCAGTGCCATGGAATACTCCAATGCAAGCTGAATTCACTAACCTACCTGGTACCATTTACAGTGGAACAGCCATTGACTTGGTTTTCTTCCGCAAAGGCTAAAGTTCCACTGTGTAGAGAAGGTAATGTTACTGAAAGTAACTTCTGCTGCATAGGTAGCACACTCATAAAATTGGTTGCAGACAACTCTAAATCATATGGATAGTGTGCTAACAATGTTTAGATCATGTCAGCACATAGTAGTTATCAGCAAAATTGAACTGTACACTCCATTGAGTTGAATGCTTTACTTTCTATTCAATTCATTCTGTGGTAAGGTTGTGTACATAACTACTCTGGGTGGTTTGGAACTGTATAGATTTTGCATGTAGATTGCTCAGTGCCATGGAATACTCCAATGCAAGGTGAATTCACTAACATACCTGGTACCATTTACAGTGGAACAGCTATTGAACTGGTTTACTTCTGCAAAGGCTAAAGTTCCACTGTGTAGAGAATGTAATGTTACTGAAAGTAACTTCTGGAGAATAGGTAGCACACTCATAAAATTGGTTGCAGACAACTCTAAATCATATGGATAGTGTGCTAACAATGTTTAGATCATGTCAGCACATAGTAGTTATCAGCAAAATTGAACTGTACACTCCATTGAGTTGAATGCATTTCTTTCTATTCAATTCATTCTGTGGTAAGGTTGTGAACATAACTACTCTGGGTGGTTTGGAACTGTACAGATAATGCATGTAGAGTGCTCAGTGCCATGGAATACTCCAATGCAAGCTGAATTCAGTAACCTACTTGGTACCATTTACACTGGAACAGCCATTGACTTGGTTTACTTCTACAAAGACTAAAGTTCCACTGTGTAGAGAAGGTAATGTTAATGAAAGTAGCTTCTGCTGCATAGGTAGCACACTCATAAAATTGGTTGCAGACAACTCGAAATCATATGGATAGTGTGCTAACAATGTATACATCATGTCAGCACATAGTAGTTATCAGCAAAATTGAACTGTACTCTCCATTGATTTGAATGCATTACTTTGTATTCAATGCATTCTGTGGTAAGTTGTGTACATAACTACACTGGGTGGTTTGGAACTGTATAGATATTGCATGTAGAGTGCTCAGTGCCATGGAATACTCCAATGCAATCTGAATTCAGTAACCTACCTGGTACCATTTACAGTGGAACAGCCTTTGACTCGGTTTACTTCTGCAAAGGCTAAAGTTCCACTGTGTAGTGAATGTAATGTTACTGAAAGTAACTTCTGGAGAAAAGGTAGCACACTCATAAAATTGGTTGCAGACAACGCTAAATCATATGGTTAGTGTGATAACAATGTTTAGATCATGTCAGCACATAGTAGTTATCAGCAAAATTGAACTGTACACTCCATTGAGTTGAATGCATTACTTTCTATTCAATTCATTCTGTGGTAAGGTTGTGTACATAACTACTCTGGGTGGTTTGGAACGGTACAGAAATTGCATGTAGAGTGCTCAGTGCCATGGAATACTCCAATGCAAGCTGAATTCAGTAACCTATTTGGTACCATTTACAGTGGAACAGCCATTGACTTGGTTTTCTTCTGCAAAGGCTAAAGTTCCACTGTGTAGAGAAGGTAATGCTACTGAAAGTAACATCTGCTGCATAGGTAGCACACTCATAAAATTGGTTGCAGACAACTCTAAATCATATGGATAGTGTGATAGCAATGTTTAGTTCATGTCAGCACATAGTAGTTATCAGCAAAATTGAACTGTACACTCCATTCAGTTGAATGCATTACTTTCTATTCAATTCATTCTGTGGTAAGGTTGTGTACATAACTACTCTGGGTGGTTTGGAACTGTACAGATAATGCATGTAGAGTTCTCAGTGCCATGGAATACTCCAATGCAAGCTGAATTCACTAACCTACCTGGTACCATTTACAGTGGAACAGCCTTTGACTCGGTTTACTTCTGCAAAGGCTAAACTTCCACTGTGTAGAGAATGTAATGTTACTGAAAGTAACTTCTGGAGAAAAGGTAGCACACTCATAAAATTGGTTGCAGACAACTCTAAAACATATGGTTAGTGTGATAACAATGTTTAGATCATGTCAGCACATAGTAGTTATCAGCAAAATTGAACTGTACACTCCTTTGAGTTGAATGCATTACTTTCTATTCAATGCATTCTGTGGTAAGGTTGTGTACATAACTACTCTGGGTGGTTTGGAACTGTATAGATTTTGCATGTAGAGTGCTCAGTGCCATGGAATACTCCAATGCAAGCTGAATTCAGTAACCTACTTGGTACCATTTACAGTGGAACAGCCATTGACTTGGTTTTCTTCTGCAAAGGCTAAAGTTCCACTGTGTAGAGAATGTAATGTTACTGAAAGTAACTTCTGGAGAAAAGGTAGCACACTCATAAAATTGGTTGCAGACAACTCTAAATCATATGGATAGTGTGATAGCAATGTTTAGTTCATGTCAGCACATAGTAGTTATCAGCAAAATTGAACTGTACACTCCATTCAGTTGAATGCATTACTTTCTATTCAATTCATTCTGTGGTAAGGTTGTGTACATAACTACTCTGGGTGGTTTGGAACTGTACAGATAATGCATGTAGAGTTCTCAGTGCCATGGAATACTCCAATGCAAGCTGAATTCACTAACCTACCTGGTACCATTTACAGTGGAACAGCCTTTGACTCGGTTTACTTCTGCAAAGGCTAAACTTCCACTGTGTAGAGAATGTAATGTTACTGAAAGTAACTTCTGGAGAAAAGGTAGCACACTCATAAAATTGGTTGCAGACAACTCTAAAACATATGGTTAGTGTGATAACAATGTTTAGATCATGTCAGCACATAGTAGTTATCAGCAAAATTGAACTGTACACTCCTTTGAGTTGAATGCATTACTTTCTATTCAATTCATTCTGTGGTAAGGTTGTGTACATAACTACTCTGGGTGGTTTGGAACTGTACAGATATTGCATGTAGAGTGCTCAGTGCCATGGAATACTCCAATGCAAGCTGAATTCACTAACCTACCTGGTACCATTTACAGTGGAACAGCCTTTGACTCGGTTTACTTCTGCTAAGGCTAAAGTTCCACTGTGTAGAGAATGTAATGTTACTGAAAGTAACTTCTGGAGAAAAGGTAGCACACTCATAAAATTGGTTGCAGACAACTCTAAATCATGTGGTTAGTGTGATAACAATGTTTAGATCATGTCAGCACATAGTAGTTATCAGCAAAATTGAACCGTACACTCCTTTGAGTTGAATGCATTACTTTCTATTCAATGCATTCTGTGGTAAGGTTGTGTACATAACTACTCTGGGTGGTTTGGAACTGTATAGCTTTTGCATGTAGAGTGCTCAGTGCCATTGAATACTCCAATGCAAGTAGAATTCACTAACCTACCTGGTACCATTCACAGTGGAACAGCCATTGACTTGGTTTACTTCTGCAAAGGCTAAAGTTCCACTGTGCAGTGAAGGTAATGTTACTGAAAGTAACTTCTGGACCATAGGTAGCACACTCATAAAATTGTTTGCAGACAACTCTAAATCATATGGTTAGTGCGCTAACAATGTTTAGATCATGTTAGCACATAGTAGGTATCAGCAAAATTGAACTGTACACTCCTTTGAGTTGAATACATTACTTTCTATTCAATGCATTCTGTGGTAAGGTTGTGTACATAACTACTCTGGGTGGTTTGGAACTGTATAGATTTTGCATGTAGAGTGCTCAGTGCCATGGAATACTCCAATGCAAGCTGAATTCAGTAACCTACTTGGTACCATTTACAGTGGAACAGCCATTGACTTGGTTTTCTTCTGCAAAGGCTAAAGTTCCACTGTGTAGAGAAGGTAATGTTACTGAAAGTAACTTCTGCTGCATAGGTAGCACACTCATAAAATTGGTTGCAGACAACTCTAAATCATATGGTTAGTGCGCTAACAATGTTTAGATCATGTTAGCACATAGTAGGTATCAGCAAAATTGAACTGTACACTCCTTTGAGTTGGATGCATTACTTTCTATTCAATGCATTCTGTGGTAAGGTTGTGTACATAACTACTCTGGGTGGTTTGGAGCTGTATAGCTTTTGCATGCAGAGTGCTCAGTGCCATGGAATACTCCAATGCAATCTGAATTCAGTAACCTACTTGGTACCATTTACAGTGGAACAGCCATTGACTTGGTTTACTTCTGCAAAGGCTAAAGTTCCACTGTGTAGAGAATGTAATGTTACTGAAAGTAACTTCTGGAGAATAGGTAGCACACTCATAAAATTGGTTGCAGACAACTCTAAATCATATGGATAGTGTGATAACAATGTTTAGTTCATGTCAGCACATAGTAGTTATCAGCAAAATTGAACTGTACACTCCATTGATTTGAATGCATTACTTTGTATTCAATGCATTCTGTGGTAAGTTGTGTACATAACTACTCTGGGTGGTTTGGAACTGTATTGATTTTGCATGTAGAGTGCTCAGTGCCATGGAATACTCCAATGCAAGGTGAATTCACTAACCTACCTGGTACCATTTACAGTGGAACAGCCATTGACTTGGTTTACTTCTGCAAAGGCTAAAGTTCCACTGTGCAGTGAAGGTAATGTTACTGAAAGTAACTTCTGCTGCATAGGTAGCACACTCATAAAATTGGTTGCAGACAACTCGAAATCATATGGTTAGTGTGATAACAATGTTTAGATCATGTCAGCACGGAGTAGTTATCAGCAAAATTGAACTGTACACTCCATTGAGTTGAATGCATTACTTTCTATTCAATTCATTCTGTGGTAATGTTGTGAACATAACTACTCTGGGTGGTTTGGAACTGTACAGATAATGCATGTAGAGTTCTCAGTGCCATGGAATACTCCAATGCAGGCTGAATTCACTAACCTATCTGGTACCATTTACAGTGGAACAGCCTTTGACTCGGTTTACTTCTGCAAAGGCTGAAGTTCCACTGTGTAGAGAAGGTAATGTTACTGAAAGTAACATCTGCTGCATAGGTAGCACACTCATAAAATTGGTTGCAGACAACTCTAAATCATATGGTTAGTGCGCTAACAATGTTTAGATCATGTTAGCACATAGTAGGTATCAGCAAAATTGAACTTTACACTCCTTTGAGTTGAATGCATTACTTTCTATTCAATGCATTCTGTGGTAAGGTTGTGTACATAACTACTCTGGGTGGTTTGGAACTGTATAGATTTTGCATGTAGAGTGCTCAGTGCCATAGAATACTCCAATGCAAGGTGAATTCACTAACCTACCTGGTACCATTTACAGTGGAAGAGCCATTGACTTTGTTTACTTCTGCAAACGCTAAAGTTCCACTGTGTAGAGAATGTAATGTTACTGAAAGTAACTTCTGGAGAATAGGAGGCACACTCATAAAATTGGTTGCAGGCAAATCTAAATCATATGGATAGTGTGATAACAATGTTTAGATCATGTCAGCACATAGTAGTTATCAGCAAAATTGAACTGTACACTCCATTGAGTTGAATGCATTACTTTCTATTCAATTCATTCTGTGGTGTTGTGTACATAACTACTCTGGGTGGTTTGGAACTGTACAGATATTGCATGTAGAGTGCTCAGTGCCATGGAATACTCCAATGCAAGCTGAATTCAGTAACCTACTTGGTACCATTTACAGTGGAACAGCCAAATACTTGGTTTTCTTCTGCAAAGGCTAAAGTTCCACTGTGCAGTGAAGGTAATGTTACTGAAAGTAACTTCTGGACCATAGGTAGCACACTCATAAAATTGGTTGCAGACAACTCTAAATCATATGGTTAGTGCGCTAACAATGTTTAGATCATGTTAGCACATAGTAGGTATCAGCAAAATTGAACTGTACACTCCTTTGAGTGGAATGCATTACTTTCTATTCAATGCATTCTGTTGTAAGGTTGTGTACATAACTACTCTGGGTGGTTTGGAAATGTATAGATTTTGCATGTAGAGTGCTCAGTGCCATGGAATACTCCAATGCAAGCTGAATTCACTAACCTACCTGGTACCATTTACAGTGGAACAGCCATTGACTTGGTTTTCTTCCGCAAAGGCTAAAGTTCCACTGTGTAGAGAAGGTAATGTTACTGAAAGTAACTTCTGCTGCATAGGTAGCACACTCATAAAATTGGTTGCAGACAACTCTAAATCATATGGATAGTGTGCTAACAATGTTTAGATCATGTCAGCACATAGTAGTTATCAGCAAAATTGAACTGTACACTCTATTGAGTTGAATGCTTTACTTTCTATTCAATTCATTCTGTGGTAAGGTTGTGTACATAACTACTCTGGGTGGTTTGGAACTGTATAGATTTTGCATGTAGATTGCTCAGTGCCATGGAATACTCCAATGCAAGGTGAATTCACTAACATACCTGGTACCATTTACAGTGGAACAGCTATTGAACTGGTTTACTTCTGCAAAGGCTAAAGTTCCACTGTGTAGAGAATGTAATGTTACTGAAAGTAACTTCTGGAGAATAGGTAGCACACTCATAAAATTGGTTGCAGACAACTCTAAATCATATGGATAGTGTGCTAACAATGTTTAGATCATGTCAGCACATAGTAGTTATCAGCAAAATTGAACTGTACACTCCATTGAGTTGAATGCATTACTTTCTATTCAATTCATTCTGTGGTAAGGTTGTGAACATAACTACTCTGGGTGGTTTGGAACTGTACAGATAATGCATGTAGAGTGCTCAGTGCCATGGAATACTCCAATGCAAGCTGAATTCAGTAACCTACTTGGTACCATTTACACTGGAACAGCCATTGACTTGGTTTACTTCTACAAAGACTAAAGTTCCACTGTGTAGAGAAGGTAATGTTAATGAAAGTAGCTTCTGCTGCATAGGTAGCACACTCATAAAATTGGTTGCAGACAACTCGAAATCATATGGATAGTGTGCTAACAATGTATACATCATGTCAGCACAGAGTAGTTATCAGCAAAATTGAACTGTACTCTCCATTGATTTGAATGCATTACTTTGTATTCAATGCATTCTGTGGTAAGTTGTGTACATAACTACACTGGGTGGTTTGGAACTGTATAGATATTGCATGTAGAGTGCTCAGTGCCATGGAATACTCCAATGCAATCTGAATTCAGTAACCTACCTGGTACCATTTACAGTGGAACAGCCTTTGACTCGGTTTACTTCTGCAAAGGCTAAAGTTCCACTGTGTAGTGAATGTAATGTTACTGAAAGTAACTTCTGGAGAAAAGGTAGCACACTCATAAAATTGGTTGCAGACAACTCTAAATCATATGGTTAGTTCGCTAACAATGTTTAGATCATGTTAGCACATAGTAGGTATCAGCAAAATTGAACTGTACACTCCTTTGAGTTGAATGCATTACTTTCTATTCAATGCATTCTGTGGTAAGGTTGTGTACATAACTACTCTGGGTGGTTTGGAACTGTATAGATTTTGCATGTAGAGTGCTCAGTGCCATGGAATACTCCAATGCAAGCTGAATTCAGTAACCTACTTGGTACCATTTACAGTGGAACAGCCATTGACTTGGTTTTCTTCTGCAAAGGCTAAAGTTCCACTGTGCAGTGAAGGTAATGTTACTGAAAGTAACTTCTGCTGCATAGGTAGCACACTCATAAAATTGATTGCAGACAACTCTAAATCATATGGATAGTGTGCTAACAATGTTTAGATCATGTCAGCACATAGTAGTTGTCAGCAAAATTGAACTGTACACTCCATTGAGTTGAATGCATTACTTTCTATTCAATTCATTCTGTGGTAAGGTTGTGTACATAACTACTCTGGGTGGTTTGGAACTGTACAGATATTGCATGTAGAGTGCTCAGTGCCATGGAATACTCCATTGCAAGCTGAATTCAGTAACCTACTTGGTACTATTTACAGTGGAACAGCCATTGACTTGGTTTACTTCTGCAAAGGCTAAAGTTCCACTGTGTAGAGAAGGTAATGTTACTGAAAGTAACTTCTGGAGAAAAGGTAGCACACTCATAAAATTGGTTGCAGACAACTCTAAATCATATGGTTAGTGTGATCACAATGTATACATCATGTCAGCACATAGTAGTTATCAGCAAAATTGAACTGTACTCTCCATTGATTTGAATGCATTACTTTGTATTCAATGCATTCTGTGGTAAGTTGTGCACATAACTACACTGGGTGGTTTGGAACTGTATAGATATTGCATGTAGAGTGCTCAGTGCCATGGAATACTCCAATGCAATCTGAATTCAGTAACCTACCTGGTACCATTTACAGTGGAACAGCCTTTGACTCGGTTTACTTCTGCAAAGGCTAAAGTTCCACTGTGTAGTGAATGTAATGTTACTGAAAGTAACTTCTGGAGAAAAGGTAGCACACTCATAAAATTGGTTGCAGACAACTCTAAATCATATGGTTAGTGTGATCACAATGTTTAGATCATGTCAGCACATAGTAGTTATCAGCAAAATTGAACTGTACACTCCATTGAGTTGAATGCATTACTCTCTATTCAATTCATTCTGTGGTAAGGTTGTGTACATAACTACTCTGGGTGGTTTGGAACTGTACAGATATTGCATGTGGAGTGCTCAGTGCCATGGAATACTCCAATGCAAGCTGAATTCAGTAACCTACTTGGTACCATTTACAGTGGAACAGCCATTGACTTGGTTTACTTCTGCAAAGGCTAAAGTTCCACTGTTCAGTGAAGGTAATGTTACTGAAAGTAACTTCTGGACCATAGGTAGCACACTCATAAAATTGTTTGCAGACAACTCTAAATCATATGGTTAGTGCGCTAACAATGTTTAGATCATGTTAGCACATAGTAGGTATCAGCAAAATTGAACTGTACACTCCATTCAGTTGAATGATTTACTTTCTATTCAATTCATTCTGTGGTACGGTTGTGTACATAACAACACTGGGTGGTTTGGAACTGTACAGATATTGCATGTAGAGTGCTCAGTGCCATGGAATACTCCAATGCAAGCTGAATTCACTAACCTACCTGGTACCATTTACAGTGGAACAGCCTTTGACTCGGTTTACTTCTGCAAAGGCTAAAGTTCCACTGTGTAGTGAATGTAATGTTACTGAAAGTAACTTCTGGAGAAAAGGTAGCACACTCATAAAATTGGTTGCAGACAACTCTAAATCATATGGATAGTGTGCTAACAATGTATACATCATGTCAGCACATAGTAGTTATCAGCAAAATTGAACTGTACTCTCCATTGATTTGAATGCATTACTTTGTATTCAATGCATTCTGTGGTAAGTTGTGTACATAACTACACTGGGTGGTTTGGAACTGTATAGATATTGCATGTAGAGTGCTCAGTGCCATGGAATACTCCAATGCAATCTGAATTCAGTAACCTACCTGGTACCATTTACAGTGGAACAGCCTTTGACTCGGTTTACTTCTGCAAAGGCTAAAGTTCCACTGTTCAGTGAAGGTAATGTTACTGAAAGTAACTTCTGGACCATAGGTAGCACACTCATAAAATTGATTGCAGACAACTCTAAATCATATGGATAGTGTGCTAACAATGTTTAGATCATGTCAGCACATAGTAGTTATCAGCAAAATTGAACTGTACACTCCATTCAGTTGAATGCATTACTTTCTATTCAATTCATTCTGTGGTAAGGTTGTGTACATAACTACTCTGGGTGGTTTGGAACTGTATAGATTTTGCATGTAGATTGCTCAGTGCCATGGAATACTCCAATGCAAGGTGAATTCACTAACATACCTGGTACCATTTACAGTGGAACAGCCATTGAACTGGTTTACTTCTGCAAAGGCTAATGTTCCACTGTGTAGAGAATGTAATGTTACTGAAAGTAACTTCTGGAGAAAAGGTAGCACACTCATAAAATTGGTTGCAGACAACTCTAAATCATATGGATAGTGTGCTAACAATGTATACATCATGTCAGCACATAGTAGTTATCAGCAAAATTGAACTGTACTCTCCATTGATTTGAATGCATTACTTTGTATTCAATGCATTCTGTGGTAAGTTGTGTACATAACTACACTGGGTGGTTTGGAACTGTATAGATATTGCATGTAGAGTGCTCAGTGCCATGGAATACTCCAATGCAATCTGAATTCAGTAACCTACCTGGTACCATTTACAGTGGAACAGCCTTTGACTCGGTTTACTTCTGCAAAGGCTAAAGTTCCACTGTGTAGTGAATGTAATGTTACTGAAAGTAACTTCTGGAGAAAAGGTAGCACACTCATAAAATTGGTTGCAGACAACTCTAAATCATATGGTTATTGTGATCACAATGTTTAGATCATGTCAGCACATAGTAGTTTTCAGCAAAATTGAACTGTACACTCCATTGAGTTGAATGCATTACTTTCTATTCAATGCATTCTGTTGTAAGGTTGTGTACATAACTACTCTGGGTGGTTTGGAACTGTATAGATTTTGCATGTAGAGTGCTCAGTGCCATGGAATACTCCAATGCAAGCTGAATTCACTAACCTACCTGGTACCATTTACAGTGGAACAGCCATTGACTTGGTTTTCTTCCGCAAAGGCTAAAGTTCCACTGTGTAGAGAAGGTAATGTTACTGAAAGTAACTTCTGGAGAAAAGGTAGCACACTCATAAAATTGGTTGCAGACAACTCTAAATCATATGGTTAGTGTGATCACAATGTTTAGATCATGTCAGCACATAGTAGTTATCAGCAAAATTGAACTGTACACTCCATTGAGTTGAATGCATTACTTTCTATTCAATTCATTCTGTGGTAAGGTTGTGTACATAACTACTCTGGGTGGTTTGGAACTGTACAGATATTGCATGTGGAGTGCTCAGTGCCATGGAATACTCCATTGCAAGCTGAATTCAGTAACCTACCTGGTACCATTTACAGTGGAACAGCCTTTGACTCGGTTTACTTCTGCAAAGGCTAAAGTTCCACTGTGTAGTGAATGTAATGTTACTGAAAGTAACTTCTGGAGAACAGGTAGCACACTCATAAAATTGGTTGCAGACAACTCTAAATCATATGGTTAGTGTGATCACAATGTTTAGATCATGTCAGCACATAGTAGTTATCAGCAAAATTGAACTGTACACTCCATTGAGTTGAATGCATTACTTTCTATTCAATTCATTCTGTGGTAAGGTTGTGTACATAACTACTCTGGGTGGTTTGGAACTGTACAGATATTGCATGTGGAGTGCTCAGTGCCATGGAATACTCCAATGCAAGCTGAATTCAGTAACCTACTTGGTACCATTTACAGTGGAACAGCCATTGACTTGGTTTACTTCTGCAAAGGCTAAAGTTCCACTGTTCAGTGAAGGTAATGTTACTGAAAGTAACTTCTGGACCATAGGTAGCACACTCATAAAATTGGTTGCAGACAACTCTAAATCATATGGTTAGTGCGCTAACAATGTTTAGATCATGTTAGCACATAGTAGGTATCAGCAAAATTGAACTGTACACTCCATTCAGTTGAATGCATTACTTTCTATTCAATTCATTATGTGGTAAGGTTGTGTACATAACAACACTGGGTGGTTTGGAACTGTACAGATATTGCATGTAGAGTGCTCAGTGCCATGGAATACTCCAATGCAAGCTGAATTCACTAACCTACCTGGTACCATTTACAGTGGAACAGCCTTTGACTCGGTTTACTTCTGCAAAGGCTAAAGTTCCACTGTGTAGTGAATGTAATGTTACTGAAAGTAACTTCTGGAGAAAAGGTAGCACACTCATAAAATTGGTTGCAGACAACTCTAAATCATATGGATAGTGTGCTAACAATGTATACATCATGTCAGCACATAGTAGTTATCAGCAAAATTGAACTGTACTCTCCATTGATTTGAATGCATTACTTTGTATTCAATGCATTCTGTGGTAAGTTGTGTACATAACTACACTGGGTGGTTTGGAACTGTATAGATATTGCATGTAGAGTGCTCAGTGCCATGGAATACTCCAATGCAATCTGAATTCAGTAACCTACCTGGTACCATTTACAGTGGCACAGCCTTTGACTCGGTTTACTTCTGCAAAGGCTAAAGTTCCACTGTGTAGTGAATGTAATGTTACTGAAAGTAACTTCTGGAGAAAAGGTAGCACACTCATAAAATTGGTTGCAGACAACTCTAAATCATATGGTTAGTGTGATCACAATGTTTAGATCATGTCAGCACATAGTAGTTATCAGCAAAATTGAACTGTACACTCCATTGAGTTGAATGCATTACTTTCTATTCAATTCATTCTGTGGTAAGGTTGTGTACATAACTACTCTGGGTGGTTTGGAACTGTACAGATATTGCATGTGGAGTGCTCAGTGCCATGGAATACTCCAATGCAAGCTGAATTCAGTAACCTACTTGGTACCATTTACAGTGGAACAGCCATTGACTTGGTTTACTTCTGCAAAGGCTAAAGTTCCACTGTTCAGTGAAGGTAATGTTACTGAAAGTAACTTCTGGACCATAGGTAGCACACTCATAAAATTGTTTGCAGACAACTCTAAATCATATGGTTAGTGCGCTAACAATGTTTAGATCATGTTAGCACATAGTAGGTATCAGCAAAATTGAACTGTACACTCCATTCAGTTGAATGCATTACTTTCTATTCAATTCATTCTGTGGTAAGGTTGTGTACATAACAACACTGGGTGGTTTGGAACTGTACAGATATTGCATGTAGAGTGCTCAGTGCCATGGAATACTCCAATGCAAGCTGAATTCACTAACCTACCTGGTACCATTTACAGTGGAACAGCCTTTGACTTGGTTTACTTCTGAAAAAGCTAAAGTTCCACTGTGTAGAGAAGGTAATGTTACTGAAAGTAACTTCTGCTGCATAGGTAGCACACTCATAAAATTGATTGCAGACAACTCTAAATCATATGGATAGTGTGCTAACAATGTTTAGATCATGTCAGCACATAGTAGTTATCAGCAAAATTGAACTGTACACTCCATTCAGTTGAATGCATTACTTTCTATTCAATTCATTCTGTGGTAAGGTTGTGTACATAACTACTCTGGGTGGTTTGGAACTGTATAGATTTTGCATGTAGATTGCTCAGTGCCATGGAATACTCCAATGCAAGGTGAATTCACTAACATACCTGGTACCATTTACAGTGGAACAGCCATTGAACTGGTTTACTTCTGCAAAGGCTAATGTTCCACTGTGTAGAGAATGTAATGTTACTGAAAGTAACTTCTGGAGAAAAGGTAGCACACTCATAAAATTGGTTGCAGACAACTCTAAATCATATGGATAGTGTGCTAACAATGTATACATCATGTCAGCACATAGTAGTTATCAGCAAAATTGAACTGTACACTCCATTGAGTTGAATGCATTACTTTCTATTCAATTCATTCTGTGGTAAGGTTGTGTACATAACTACTCTGGGTGGTTTGGAACTGTACAGATATTGCATGTAGAGTGCTCAGTGCCATGGAATACTCCAATGCAAGCTGAATTCAGTAACCTACTTGGTACCATTTACAGTGGAACAGCCATTGACTTGGTTTTCTTCTGCAAAGGCTAAAGTTCCACTGTGCAGTGAAGGTAATGTTACTGAAAGTAACTTCTGGACCATAGGTAGCACACTCATAAAATTGGTTGCAGACAACTCTAAATCATATGGTTAGTGCGCTAACAATGTTTAGATCATGTTAGCACATAGTAGGTATCAGCAAAATTGAACTGTACACTCCTTTGAGTGGAATGCATTACTTTCTATTCAATGCATTCTGTTGTAAGGTTGTGTACATAACTACTCTGGGTGGTTTGGAACTGTATAGATTTTGCATGTAGAGTGCTCAGTGCCATGGAATACTCCAATGCAAGCTGAATTCACTAACCTACCTGGTACCATTTACAGTGGAACAGCCATTGACTTGGTTTTCTTCCGCAAAGGCTAAAGTTCCACTGTGTAGAGAAGGTAATGTTACTGAAAGTAACTTCTGGAGAAAAGGTAGCACACTCATAAAATTGGTTGCAGACAACTCTAAATCATATGGTTAGTGTGATCACAATGTTTAGATCATGTCAGCACATAGTAGTTATCAGCAAAATTGAACTGTACACTCCATTGAGTTGAATGCATTACTTTCTATTCAATTCATTCTGTGGTAAGGTTGTGTACATAACTACTCTGGGTGGTTTGGAACTGTACAGATATTGCATGTGGAGTGCTCAGTGCCATGGAATACTCCATTGCAAGCTGAATTCAGTAACCTACCTGGTACCATTTACAGTGGAACAGCCTTTGACTCGGTTTACTTCTGCAAAGGCTAAAGTTCCACTGTGTAGTGAATGTAATGTTACTGAAAGTAACTTCTGGAGAACAGGTAGCACACTCATAAAATTGGTTGCAGACAACTCTAAATCATATGGATAGTGTGCTAACAATGTATACATCATGTCAGCACATAGTAGTTATCAGCAAAATTGAACTGTACTCTCCATTGATTTGAATGCATTACTTTGTATTCAATGCATTCTGTGGTAAGTTGTGTACATAACTACACTGGGTGGTTTGGAACTGTATAGATATTGCATGTAGAGTGCTCAGTGCCATGGAATACTCCAATGCAATCTGAATTCAGTAACCTACCTGGTACCATTTACAGTGGAACAGCCTTTGACTCGGTTTACTTCTGCAAAGGCTAAAGTTCCACTGTGTAGTGAATGTAATGTTACTGAAAGTAACTTCTGGAGAAAAGGTAGCACACTCATAAAATTGGTTGCAGACAACTCTAAATCATATGGTTAGTGTGATCACAATGTTTAGATCATGTCAGCACATAGTAGTTATCAGCAAAATTGAACTGTACACTCCATTGAGTTGAATGCATTACTTTCTATTCAATTCATTCTGTGGTAAGGTTGTGTACATAACTACTCTGGGTGGTTTGGAACTGTACAGATATTGCATGTGGAGTGCTCAGTGCCATGGAATACTCCAATGCAAGCTGAATTCAGTAACCTACTTGGTACCATTTACAGTGGAACAGCCATTGACTTGGTTTACTTCTGCAAAGGCTAAAGTTCCACTGTTCAGTGAAGGTAATGTTACTGAAAGTAACTTCTGGACCATAGGTAGCACACTCATAAAATTGTTTGCAGACAACTCTAAATCATATGGTTAGTGCGCTAACAATGTTTAGATCATGTTAGCACATAGTAGGTATCAGCAAAATTGAACTGTACACTCCATTCAGTTGAATGCATTACTTTCTATTCAATTCATTATGTGGTAAGGTTGTGTACATAACAACACTGGGTGGTTTGGAACTGTACAGATATTGCATGTAGAGTGCTCAGTGCCATGGAATACTCCAATGCAAGCTGAATTCACTAACCTACCTGGTACCATTTACAGTGGAACAGCCTTTGACTCGGTTTACTTCTGCAAAGGCTAAAGTTCCACTGTGTAGTGAATGTAATGTTACTGAAAGTAACTTCTGGAGAAAAGGTAGCACACTCATAAAATTGGTTGCAGACAACTCTAAATCATATGGATAGTGTGCTAACAATGTATACATCATGTCAGCACATAGTAGTTATCAGCAAAATTGAACTGTACTCTCCATTGATTTGAATGCATTACTTTGTATTCAATGCATTCTGTGGTAAGTTGTGTACATAACTACACTGGGTGGTTTGGAACTGTATAGATATTGCATGTAGAGTGCTCAGTGCCATGGAATACTCCAATGCAATCTGAATTCAGTAACCTACCTGGTACCATTTACAGTGGAACAGCCTTTGACTCGGTTTACTTCTGCAAAGGCTAAAGTTCCACTGTGTAGTGAATGTAATGTTACTGAAAGTAACTTCTGGAGAAAAGGTAGCACACTCATAAAATTGGTTGCAGACAACTCTAAATCATATGGTTAGTGTGATCACAATGTTTAGATCATGTCAGCACATAGTAGTTATCAGCAAAATTGAACTGTACACTCCATTGAGTTGAATGCATTACTTTCTATTCAATTCATTCTGTGGTAAGGTTGTGTACATAACTACTCTGGGTGGTTTGGAACTGTACAGATATTGCATGTGGAGTGCTCAGTGCCATGGAATACTCCAATGCAAGCTGAATTCAGTAACCTACTTGGTACCATTTACAGTGGAACAGCCATTGACTTGGTTTACTTCTGCAAAGGCTAAAGTTCCACTGTTCAGTGAAGGTAATGTTACTGAAAGTAACTTCTGGACCATAGGTAGCACACTCATAAAATTGTTTGCAGACAACTCTAAATCATATGGTTAGTGCGCTAACAATGTTTAGATCATGTTAGCACATAGTAGGTATCAGCAAAATTGAACTGTACACTCCATTCAGTTGAATGCATTACTTTCTATTCAATTCATTCTGTGGTAAGGTTGTGTACATAACAACACTGGGTGGTTTGGAACTGTACAGATATTGCATGTAGAGTGCTCAGTGCCATGGAATACTCCAATGCAAGCTGAATTCACTAACCTACCTGGTACCATTTACAGTGGAACAGCCTTTGACTTGGTTTACTTCTGAAAAAGCTAAAGTTCCACTGTGTAGAGAAGGTAATGTTACTGAAAGTAACTTCTGCTGCATAGGTAGCACACTCATAAAATTGATTGCAGACAACTCTAAATCATATGGATAGTGTGCTAACAATGTTTAGATCATGTCAGCACATAGTAGTTATCAGCAAAATTGAACTGTACACTCCATTGAGTTGAATGCATTACTTTCTATTCAATTCATTCTGTGGTAAGGTTGTGTACATAACTACTCTGGGTGGTTTGGAACTGTACAGATATTGCATGTGGAGTGCTCAGTGCCATGGAATACTCCAATGCAAGCTGAATTCAGTAACCTACTTGGTACCATTTACAGTGGAACAGCCATTGACTTGGTTTACTTCTGCAAAGGCTAAAGTTCCACTGTTCAGTGAAGGTAATGTTACTGAAAGTAACTTCTGGACCATAGGTAGCACACTCATAAAATTGTTTGCAGACAACTCTAAATCATATGGTTAGTGCGCTAACAATGTTTAGATCATGTTAGCACATAGTAGGTATCAGCAAAATTGAACTGTACACTCCATTCAGTTGAATGCATTACTTTCTATTCAATTCATTCTGTGGTAAGGTTGTGTACATAACTACTCTGGGTGGTTTGGAACTGTATAGATATTGCATGTAGAGTGCTCAGTGCCATGGAATACTCCAATGCAATCTGAATTCAGTAACCTACCTGGTACCATTTACAGTGGAACAGCCTTTGACTCGGTTTACTTCTGCAAAGGCTAAAGTTCCACTGTGTAGTGAATGTAATGTTACTGAAAGTAACTTCTGGAGAAAAGGTAGCACACTCATAAAATTGGTTGCAGACAACTCTAAATCATATGGTTAGTGTGATCACAATGTTTAGATCATGTCAGCACATAGTAGTTATCAGCAAAATTGAACTGTACACTCCATTGAGTTGAATGCATTACTTTCTATTCAATTCATTCTGTGGTAAGGTTGTGTACATAACTACTCTGGGTGGTTTGGAACTGTACAGATATTGCATGTGGAGTGCTCAGTGCCATGGAATACTACAATGCAAGCTGAATTCAGTAACCTACTTGGTACCATTTACAGTGGAACAGCCATTGACTTGGTTTTCTTCTGCAAAGGCTAAAGTTCCACTGTGTAGAGAAGGTAATGCTACTGAAAGTAACATCTGCTGCATAGGTAGCACACTCATAAAATTGGTTGCAGACAACTCTAAATCATATGGTTAGTTCGCTAACAATGTTTAGATCATGTTAGCACATAGTAGGTATCAGCAAAATTGAACTGTACACTCCTTTGAGTTGAATGCATTACTTTCTATTCAATGCATTCTGTGGTAAGGTTGTGTACATAACTACTCTGGGTGGTTTGGAACTGTATAGATTTTGCATGTAGAGTGCTCAGTGCCATGGAATACTCCAATGCAAGCTGAATTCAGTAACCTACTTGGTACCATTTACAGTGGAACAGCCATTGACTTGGTTTTCTTCTGCAAAGGCTAAAGTTCCACTGTGCAGTGAAGGTAATGTTACTGAAAGTAACTTCTGGACCATAGGTAGCACACTCATAAAATTGGTTGCAGACAACTCTAAATCATATGGTTAGTGCGCTAACAATGTTTAGATCATGTTAGCACATAGTAGGTATCAGCAAAATTGAACTGTACACTCCTTTGAGTGGAATGCATTACTTTCTATTCAATGCATTCTGTTGTAAGGTTGTGTACATAACTACTCTGGGTGGTTTGGAACAGTATAGATTTTGCATGTAGAGTGCTCAGTGCCATGGAATACTCCAATGCAAGCTGAATTCACTAACCTACCTGGTACCATTTACAGTGGAACAGCCATTGACTTGGTTTTCTTCCGCAAAGGCTAAAGTTCCACTGTGTAGAGAAGGTAATGTTACTGAAAGTAACTTCTGGAGAAAAGGTAGCACACTCATAAAATTGGTTGCAGACAACTCTAAATCATATGGTTAGTGTGATCACAATGTTTAGATCATGTCAGCACATAGTAGTTATCAGCAAAATTGAACTGTACACTCCATTGAGTTGAATGCATTACTTTCTATTCAATTCATTCTGTGGTAAGGTTGTGTACATAACTACTCTGGGTGGTTTGGAACTGTACAGATATTGCATGTGGAGTGCTCAGTGCCATGGAATACTCCATTGCAAGCTGAATTCAGTAACCTACCTGGTACCATTTACAGTGGAACAGCCTTTGACTCGGTTTACTTCTGCAAAGGCTAAAGTTCCACTGTGTAGTGAATGTAATGTTACTGAAAGTAACTTCTGGAGAACAGGTAGCACACTCATAAAATTGGTTGCAGACAACTCTAAATCATATGGATAGTGTGCTAACAATGTATACATCATGTCAGCACATAGTAGTTATCAGCAAAATTGAACTGTACTCTCCATTGATTTGAATGCATTACTTTGTATTCAATGCATTCTGTGGTAAGTTGTGTACATAACTACACTGGGTGGTTTGGAACTGTATAGATATTGCATGTAGAGTGCTCAGTGCCATGGAATACTCCAATGCAATCTGAATTCAGTAACCTACCTGGTACCATTTACAGTGGAACAGCCTTTGACTCGGTTTACTTCTGCAAAGGCTAAAGTTCCACTGTGTAGTGAATGTAATGTTACTGAAAGTAACTTCTGGAGAAAAGGTAGCACACTCATAAAATTGGTTGCAGACAACTCTAAATCATATGGTTAGTGTGATCACAATGTTTAGATCATGTCAGCACATAGTAGTTATCAGCAAAATTGAACTGTACACTCCATTGAGTTGAATGCATTACTTTCTATTCAATTCATTCTGTGGTAAGGTTGTGTACATAACTACTCTGGGTGGTTTGGAACTGTACAGATATTGCATGTGGAGTGCTCAGTGCCATGGAATACTCCAATGCAAGCTGAATTCAGTAACCTACTTGGTACCATTTACAGTGGAACAGCCATTGACTTGGTTTACTTCTGCAAAGGCTAAAGTTCCACTGTTCAGTGAAGGTAATGTTACTGAAAGTAACTTCTGGACCATAGGTAGCACACTCATAAAATTGTTTGCAGACAACTCTAAATCATATGGTTAGTGCGCTAACAATGTTTAGATCATGTTAGCACATAGTAGGTATCAGCAAAATTGAACTGTACACTCCATTCAGTTGAATGCATTACTTTGTATTCAATTCATTCTGTGGTAAGGTTGTGTACATAACAACACTGGGTGGTTTGGAACTGTACAGATATTGCATGTAGAGTGCTCAGTGCCATGGAATACTCCAATGCAAGCTGAATTCACTAACCTACCTGGTACCATTTACAGTGGAACAGCCTTTGACTCGGTTTACTTCTGCAAAGGCTAAAGTTCCACTGTGTAGTGAATGTAATGTTACTGAAAGTAACTTCTGGAGAAAAGGTAGCACACTCATAAAATTGGTTGCAGACAACTCTAAATCATATGGATAGTGTGCTAACAATGTATACATCATGTCAGCACATAGTAGTTATCAGCAAAATTGAACTGTACTCTCCATTGATTTGAATGCATTACTTTGTATTCAATGCATTCTGTGGTAAGTTGTGTACATAACTACACTGGGTGGTTTGGAACTGTATAGATATTGCATGTAGAGTGCTCAGTGCCATGGAATACTCCAATGCAATCTGAATTCAGTAACCTACCTGGTACCATTTACAGTGGAACAGCCTTTGACTCGGTTTACTTCTGCAAAGGCTAAAGTTCCAGTGTGTAGTGAATGTAATGTTACTGAAAGTAACTTCTGGAGAAAAGGTAGCACACTCATAAAATTGGTTGCAGACAACTCTAAATCATATGGTTAGTGTGATCACAATGTTTAGATCATGTCAGCACATAGTAGTTATCAGCAAAATTGAACTGTACACTCCATTGAGTTGAATGCATTACTTTCTATTCAATTCATTCTGTGGTAAGGTTGTGTACATAACTACTCTGGGTGGTTTGGAACTGTACAGATATTGCATGTGGAGTGCTCAGTGCCATGGAATACTCCAATGCAAGCTGAATTCAGTAACCTACTTGGTACCATTTACAGTGGAACAGCCATTGACTTGGTTTACTTCTGCAAAGGCTAAAGTTCCACTGTTCAGTGAAGGTAATGTTACTGAAAGTAACTTCTGGACCATAGGTAGCACACTCATAAAATTGTTTGCAGACAACTCTAAATCATATGGTTAGTGCGCTAACAATGTTTAGATCATGTTAGCACATAGTAGGTATCAGCAAAATTGAACTGTACACTCCATTCAGTTGAATGCATTACTTTCTATTCAATTCATTCTGTGGTAAGGTTGTGTACATAACAACACTGGGTGGTTTGGAACTGTACAGATATTGCATGTAGAGTGCTCAGTGCCATGGAATACTCCAATGCAAGCTGAATTCACTAACCTACCTGGTACCATTTACAGTGGAACAGCCTTTGACTTGGTTTACTTCTGAAAAAGCTAAAGTTCCACTGTGTAGAGAAGGTAATGTTACTGAAAGTAACTTCTGCTGCATAGGTAGCACACTCATAAAATTGATTGCAGACAACTCTAAATCATATGGATAGTGTGCTAACAATGTTTAGATCATGTCAGCACATAGTAGTTATCAGCAAAATTGAACTGTACACTCCATTCAGTTGAATGCATTACTTTCTATTCAATTCATTCTGTGGTAAGGTTGTGTACATAACTACTCTGGGTGGTTTGGAACTGTATAGATTTTGCATGTAGATTGCTCAGTGCCATGGAATACTCCAATGCAAGGTGAATTCACTAACATACCTGGTACCATTTACAGTGGAACAGCCATTGAACTGGTTTACTTCTGCAAAGGCTAATGTTCCACTGTGTAGAGAATGTAATGTTACTGAAAGTAACTTCTGGAGAATAGGTAGCACACTCATCAAATTGGTTGCAGACAAATCTAAATCATATGTTAGTGTGATAACAATGTTTAGATTATGTCAGCACATAGTAGTTATCAGCAAAATTGAACTGTACACTCCATTGAGTTGAATGCATTACTTTCTATTCAATTCATTCTGTGGTAAGGTTGTGTACATAACTACTCTGGGTGGTTTGGAACTGTACAGATATTGCATGTAGAGTGCTCAGTGCCATGGAATACTCCAATGCAAGCTGAATTCACTAACCTACCTGGTACCATTTACAGTGGAACAGCCTTTGACTCGGTTTACTTCTGCAAAGGCTAAAGTTCCACTGTGTAGTGAATGTAATGTTACTGAAAGTAACTTCTGGAGAAAAGGTAGCACACTCATAAAATTGGTTGCAGACAACTCTAAATCATATGGATAGTGTGCTAACAATGTATACATCATGTCAGCACATAGTAGTTATCAGCAAAATTGAACTGTACTCTCCATTGATTTGAATGCATTACTTTGTATTCAATGCATTCTGTGGTAAGTTGTGTACATAACTACACTGGGTGGTTTGGAACTGTATAGATATTGCATGTAGAGTGCTCAGTGCCATGGAATACTCCAATGCAATCTGAATTCAGTAACCTACCTGGTACCATTTACAGTGGAACAGCCTTTGACTCGGTTTACTTCTGCAAAGGCTAAAGTTCCACTGTGTAGTGAATGTAATGTTACTGAAAGTAACTTCTGGAGAAAAGGTAGCACACTCATAAAATTGGTTGCAGACAACTCTAAATCATATGGTTAGTGTGATCACAATGTTTAGATCATGTCAGCACATAGTAGTTATCAGCAAAATTGAACTGTACACTCCATTGAGTTGAATGCATTACTTTCTATTCAATTCATTCTGTGGTAAGGTTGTGTACATAACTACTCTGGGTGGTTTGGAACTGTACAGATATTGCATGTGGAGTGCTCAGTGCCATGGAATACTCCAATGCAAGCTGAATTCAGTAACCTACTTGGTACCATTTACAGTGGAACAGCCATTGACTTGGTTTACTTCAGCAAAGGCTAAAGTTCCACTGTTCAGTGAAGGTAATGTTACTGAAAGTAACTTCTGGACCATAGGTAGCACACTCATAAAATTGTATGCAGACAACTCTAAATCATATGGTTAGTGCACTAACAATGTTTAGATCATGTTAGCACATAGTAGGTATCAGCAAAATTGAACTGTACACTCCATTCAGTTGAATGCATTACTTTCTATTCAATTCATTCTGTGGTAAGGTTGTGTACATAACAACACTGGGTGGTTTGGAACTGTACAGATATTGCATGTAGAGTGCTCAGTGCCATGGAATACTCCAATGCAAGCTGAATTCACTAACCTACCTGGTACCATTTACAGTGGAACAGCCTTTGACTTGGTTTACTTCTGAAAAAGCTAAAGTTCCACTGTGTAGAGAAGGTAATGTTACTGAAAGTAACTCCTGCTGCATAGGTAGCACACTCATAAAATTGATTGCAGACAACTCTAAATCATATGGATAGTGTGCTAACAATGTTTAGATCATGTCAGCACATAGTAGTTATCAGCAAAATTGAATTGTACACTCCATTCAGTTGAATGCATTACTTTCTATTCAATTCATTCTGTGGTAAGGTTGTGTACATAACTACTCTGGGTGGTTTGGAACTGTATAGATTTTGCATGTAGATTGCTCAGTGCCATGGAATACTCCAATGCAAGGTGAATTCACTAACATACCTGGTACCATTTACAGTGGAACAGCCATTGAACTGGTTTACTTCTGCAAAGGCTAATGTTCCACTGTGTAGAGAATGTAATGTTACTGAAAGTAACTTCTGGAGAATAGGTAGCACACTCATCAAATTGGTTGCAGACAAATCTAAATCATATGTTAGTGTGATAACAATGTTTAGATTATGTCAGCACATAGTAGTTATCAGCAAAATTGAACTGTACACTCCATTGAGTTGAATGCATTACTTTCTATTCAATTCATTCTGTGGTAAGGTTGTGTACATAACTACTCTGGGTGGTTTGGAACTGTACAGATATTGCATGTAGAGTGCTCAGTGCCATGGAATACTCCAATGCAAGCTGAATTCACTAACCTACCTGGTACCATTTACAGTGGAACAGCCTTTGACTCGGTTTACTTCTGCAAAGGCTAAAGTTCCACTGTGTAGTGAATGTAATGTTACTGAAAGTAACTTCTGGAGAAAAGGTAGCACACTCATAAAATTGGTTGCAGACAACTCTAAATCATATGGATAGTGTGCTAACAATGTATACATCATGTCAGCACATAGTAGTTATCAGCAAAATTGAACTGTACTCTCCATTGATTTGAATGCATTACTTTGTATTCAATGCATTCTGTGGTAAGTTGTGTACATAACTACACTGGGTGGTTTGGAACTGTATAGATATTGCATGTAGAGTGCTCAGTGCCATGGAATACTCCAATGCAATCTGAATTCAGTAACCTACCTGGTACCATTTACAGTGGAACAGCCTTTGACTCGGTTTACTTCTGCAAAGGCTAAAGTTCCACTGTGTAGTGAATGTAATGTTACTGAAAGTAACTTCTGGAGAATAGGTAGCACACTCATAAAATTGGTTGCAGACAACTCTAAATCATATGGTTAGTGCGCTAACAATGTTTAGATCATGTTAGCACATAGTAGGTATCAGCAAAATTGAACTGTACACTCCATTGAGTTGAATGCATTACTTTCTATTCAATTCATTCTGTGGTAAGGTTGTGTACATAACTACTCTGGGTGGTTTGGAACTGTACAGATATTGCATGTGGAGTGCTCAGTGCCATGGAATACTCCAATGCAAGCTGAATTCAGTAACCTACTTGGTACCATTTACAGTGGAACAGCCATTGACTTGGTTTACTTCAGCAAAGGCTAAAGTTCCACTGTTCAGTGAAGGTAATGTTACTGAAAGTAACTTCTGGACCATAGGTAGCACACTCATAAAATTGTTTGCAGACAACTCTAAATCATATGGTTAGTGCGCTAACAATGTTTAGATCATGTTAGCACATAGTAGGTATCAGCAAAATTGAACTGTACACTCCATTCAGTTGAATGCATTACTTTCTATTCAATTCATTCTGTGGTAAGGTTGTGTACATAACAACACTGGGTGGTTTGGAACTGTACAGATATTGCATGTAGAGTGCTCAGTGCCATGGAATACTCCAATGCAAGCTGAATTCACTAACCTACCTGGTACCATTTACAGTGGAACAGCCTTTGACTTGGTTTACTTCTGAAAAAGCTAAAGTTCCACTGTGTAGAGAAGGTAATGTTACTGAAAGTAACTCCTGCTGCATAGGTAGCACACTCATAAAATTGATTGCAGACAACTCTAAATCATATGGATAGTGTGCTAACAATGTTTAGATCATGTCAGCACATAGTAGTTATCAGCAAAATTGAACTGTACACTCCATTCAGTTGAATGCATTACTTTCTATTCAATTCATTCTGTGGTAAGGTTGTGTACATAACTACTCTGGGTGGTTTGGAACTGTATAGATTTTGCATGTAGATTGCTCAGTGCCATGGAATACTCCAATGCAAGGTGAATTCACTAACATACCTGGTACCATTTACAGTGGAACAGCCATTGAACTGGTTTACTTCTGCAAAGGCTAATGTTCCACTGTGTAGAGAATGTAATGTTACTGAAAGTAACTTCTGGAGAATAGGTAGCACACTCATAAAATTGGTTGCAGACAAATCTAAATCATATGTTAGTGTGATAACAATGTTTAGATTATGTCAGCACATAGTAGTTATCAGCAAAATTGAACTGTACACTCCATTGAGTTGAATGCATTACTTTCTATTCAATTCATTCTGTGGTAAGGTTGTGTACATAACTACTCTGGGTGGTTTGGAACTGTACAGATATTGCATGTAGAGTGCTCAGTGCCATGGAATACTCCAATGCAAGCTGAATTCACTAACCTACCTGGTACCATTTACAGTGGAACAGCCTTTGACTCGGTTTACTTCTGCAAAGGCTAAAGTTCCACTGTGCAGTGAAGGTAATGTTACTGAAAGTAACTTCTGGACCATAGGTAGCACACTCATAAAATTGGTTGCAGACAACTCTAAATCATATGGTTAGTGCGCTAACAATGTTTAGATCATGTTAGCACATAGTAGGTATCAGCAAAATTGAACTGTACACTCCTTTGAGTGGAATGCATTACTTTCTATTCAATGCATTCTGTTGTAAGGTTGTGTACATAACTACTCTGGGTGGTTTGGAACTGTATAGATTTTGCATGTAGAGTGCTCAGTGCCATGGAATACTCCAATGCAAGCTGAATTCACTAACCTACCTGGTACCATTTACAGTGGAACAGCCATTGACTTCGTTTACTTCTGCAAAGGCTAAAGTTCCACTGTGTAGTGAATGTAATGTTACTGAAAGTAACTTCTGGAGAACAGGTAGCACACTCATAAAATTGGTTGCAGACAACTCTAAATCATATGGATAGTGTGCTAACAATGTATACATCATGTCAGCACATAGTAGTTATCAGCAAAATTGAACTGTACTCTCCATTGATTTGAATGCATTACTTTGTATTCAATGCATTCTGTGGTAAGTTGTGTACATAACTACACTGGGTGGTTTGGAACTGTATAGATATTGCATGTAGAGTGCTCAGTGCCATGGAATACTCCAATGCAATCTGAATTCAGTAACCTACCTGGTACCATTTACAGTGGAACAGCCTTTGACTCGGTTTACTTCTGCAAAGGCTAAAGTTCCACTGTGTAGTGAATGTAATGTTACTGAAAGTAACTTCTGGAGAAAAGG